>NC_134576.1:26783875-27083875 GCF_050947875.1 Dermacentor variabilis | reverse complement strand
TATGCCTAGGTAGCAAAGAAGCACTTATATAACTGCAATAGCAGTGAGCACGCTCAGACATTGTCAAATAAAATTACAGGGCGCAAATGTGCCCACTGTTTCAACATGCATGACTTGCCTCCCCGAGCGGTGACATGCTCGCTTGAGAATTGAGAAATGTATAGCATGACTCAATTCGTATGTAGAATATGATTAGGCAAGGGTTTGCTTATAGCAATTTTGCGACACAATCCACAACGTTTCAGATATAGCGCGTTCTTTATGCCCAAAAGCAAATCAAATAGCAGTACTAAATCTGGAACTAACGAATGATTACAACCAAATGTAGAAAATAAAAGCCTGCGTGGTAGTATGTTAGAAGTAAGACAATGTGCTTCATTAGCATCACTTTCATGATCAAAATTCTCGCCGACACTTAACATGCATTCCAATTGTTATAGTCGGAAGGGTTGTCATAAAATTTAATAGCTGCTTAGTAGCGTGTGATACCAGATAATCCCAATAACCTCCGAAGACCCTTTGTACTTTATAGTGCGCATTGCCTTCAACGATTTATTTTTCAATAGTAACTCGCAAGTGATTACTCAGTTTATTTATCCTGGATATGAAATCGAGTGCATGTGCAACTACTCGGAAATGGTTTACTTATATTCTTATCCGCTTTCGATATATTTCGCAGTAACTTGATATAGACCTATGTGTTTTCACTGACGGCGTAAAACTATCTTGAAGCGTGTTTTGAAAATCCCGAGATTACGGGAAAATCTAGGATGCAGCAGCAACATGAGAATGTTCGCGTTGCCATATTGGGCATACCGAACTACACACAGCTCCATCTTGATCTCTGAAATTAAATGAAGTTTTTACCATAGGAAGCACGACGAGATGGTTATTCCTTCCACGCATATGAGCTACAGGTTTTGCCCTCTTAGCCAGGTATCTAAATTTAAATAAAAACCTTTCATGTACGTATCGTAGCTGCACACAATAAAAATCAGCTCGAAAACTGTATATACCCCATAGCTGCACTCGAGTCTCACGAGAGCAGTCCATCAAAGACGGTACTCTAATTTTTTTCATTACCCAATATCCAGACAGAATTAACTATGAGTGGCTGACAACGCAGTATCTCATAAATTTTGACTGAAAGAAAGAAATAGAGGCGGTTATGTGAAAACTAAGGAGCGAACGCCTGCCGCAATTTCGCGCATCGAATATTGTTTTCGCAGGATTGACCAGAAAGGACAAAACCTAACTATTCTCAAACTGAAAGACGCCTACTTCGTGCCACTGAATGACAGCTACCATCCTGTCGACGATGTTCTCCGGGGATCAGTTGAGCAGCCAATGGAACCATTCAACCGGTAGGTGGCTCAGGGCTTCGAAATCTTTGCCTCTGATAACGAGGCCGTGGGTTCGATTGCCAGCTACGATGTCGGTATTCTAAAGGGGCATCCCTAAAGCGCGCTGATGAACTTGTATCTGCTACCAAATTTTCGTGTCTTGTTCTTTTTACCTATAATAATAGTTGTTATAATAGCTTCCGAAACATAGCGCTAAACGAATTTTTCTAGTGAACTTCTACCACAAACAGTTAAAAAACGAATTAAGTCTTTCGGACTCGTTGGCTGTAACATCACAGGGCTACCTCTTTTTAAACACTGTATTTCCATGTCGATCAAACTTGCAAAAAAAAATTATTCTTCATCTTCATGACTGTTCATCTCATTAATACTGATATGACTTTCCACGCATCTTCAACTTTGTCGCTACTTGCCCTCGACGAAAGAGTTACTGATGCTACTAAGATTTTTTTTTGCCGTATTCGGGTGTTTTGAGCCTGTGTGCTCATATATCTGGCCTATTACGCTGAACCAGTGGCTCATGCTGTCTACCAGCTTTGGCAAAAGGTATGTGCTTGTGGTCGCGATGCCATCCTGATCGTTTCATCGTTTCTATTCTGGTTTCGTCATCTGATTCTCGTCTTGCCGTCGTCGTCATGCCTTCTGCACCGACCCAGCGCCCAAGTTACGTAATGGCTAGTTGCCACTTGGTACGCTACAATAGTCGTGATGCTGTCGGGATTGTGGCATCGTCATCCATCCTGCCTTCCTAACATGCCCCCATCACGCTACTGTCATCACGCCATCCTTGTCATACAGTCGTCATGGTCCTTCCATGGTCATCTCTCCAGCTTCTTCATCTTACTCTTGTCATTCCAACAGCGTCACGCGATCGGTTTTATATAGACGTCGTCATACAGTCGCATACTAATCATGCCGTTGTCCTCACAAAATTGGAACGCCACGATCATCATACAGTCTCCATGTATTTGTCGCCGTACCGTCGTCGCCATGCCATCGTGGTCGTCCGATCGTTGTCATTCCAACTTCTCCATAGAGTCTCGCCATACCATAGCCGTTAGGACATCGTCGTCACCAAAATGGTCTTCATAGCATTGCTGACATGATGTCGTCGTAACGCTGTCATTTTACTATCGTCTTCACTTCGCTGAATTCATTTATTTGCCCCCATGCCACCGTTGTCATACCGCCTTCGTCGGGCCATAAGCACCATTCCTTATATTATCGTAATCATGATGTCATCAATAAACCGTAAATATGCCCTTGTTTTCATGCCGTCGTCGTCCTTACATGGTCGCCTAACAGTTGCTACCATGAAGCCGTTATCACACCGTCATCGCAATGACTTCATGGTCGTGCAATCGTCGTCATCCCAGCCGCGTCATCCCGTTGCCGTCATATCGTCGTGGTTACGGTATCGTAGTCATGCACTAGATGTTATGTAATTATCCTCATACCATCCTCATGCTGTCGTCAATAAACGGTCGTCATTATTTCACAATCGTCACCTCATTGTCGTAATGCCCTCGCGTTGTCCACATGCCTAATATTCACGGGCGGCATTATCAAGCGGGTACCACAGCAAAGTAGGCCAATGCGGGGGACTGTGTAGTTGTATAAATCCAAAGTTCTGGAAGTCTAAAAATTACTGAGAGATTTTGAATTTCGGTTCAGCAATACGGTGGACCACCACATTGTTTGAATTCGAATCGCATTGCCATTGACAATCATCCGGAGATCCATTCTGGTGCAACTTATTTCTGTTTTTAATATAATAAAGCTTTCTTCTTACGGCTGAAGCATAGGAATAAAATGGGGCAGGACAATCAAATGGTGTTATCCACACTGGAATAAGTCCTACCCACTGGTATTCCGTACTTCTAACAATATTAATGTTAGGGCTTGGGGCTGTCGTGCCACAATAGTCTAACCTATGAAGTAAGGTGTGAAAATTAGGGCACTAATATTTACGATGAGAAGAACTAAAACACACAATTATTATGCAGTGGTGGTCTTTAACACTAAATTTTCCTCTTGACACTTTAGTGGCCCTCAGAAGCCTAACTATAAGCCCTAAAGATAATCGCACTTACAATGCCCTACAGCTGCCACTTTAACAGCTTTCTGTATTGAGACGTGTTCATGAACGCCTGTCATTCACTTCCTGATTTTACTTGATTCAATATTGCTTTTATTACTTTTATTGTTTTAACACATTGTAGGTTTGGTGATCACGGCGTCACGCGTTATCTCTTCCGGAAGCCCTGGCTTCCATACGGCGGTGACCTGTTTGCCATCGACATTCAGAGGGCCCGAGACCACGGCGTTCGACCTTACGTTGACTGGATTCAGGAGTGCCAGAACATCACCATCACCAATTTCGATGACCTCAGCCAGGTGATGCCCGCGGAGACGGCCCAGCTTTACGAGCAAGTCTACGAGTGAGTGCACGAGTGAGGCCACTGTGAGAAACATCGTTATGTGGTTTACGCAGTACGCGGTTCGGCGACGTTGTGGGCCAGAAATTTTACAGCGTCAGTTACACCTTTAGGAAGCTCGAAAAATAAATGTTTCCCTTCTACAGAATCAAGGCACGAAAACGTTGGTGGCTATGCAAAAGTTTCACGCATCCCCTACCCTGTGGATGCGGCTGCTGACTGCAGGATCTTTCGAAATATCGAGTATATTGTCTCCGCGAACCATTTTGATGGAAGTGGCTTGTAGTAGTCTTTATGCTTGATCACTTGGAGACGTTCATTACCACAGGTAAAAAAAAACTATAAAAACAGCCTTAACTATACGAGCCTCTTGGTCACTATTTTGGTGCAATTCAATGGTGAATCTTGGTATACATGACACCTCGGGTACGTTTAGTGTTGGCCATATTTCCGTGAATGCATTTTTCGTGTCTGTCTTCTTTTTTCTTAAATATACTGACGTTTCAGAAAGGAAGGAGCAGGCTGGTGAGCAGACTTGAGGTGTCTGAATGTCTCCCTACTCTTTAGTATGGCACAGAGAGAAAAATCTGAAGGAATGATGTGGTGACTGGAGGGAAAGAGGAAGCGAAGAACGCGATTAGAGATGTCAAGTAAAAAAATAAAACAACCACCCAGAAGAGGGGTTCGGGGGGAGTAAGTGGGAACAGAATGTTCACCGCAAATCGCGTGAATTAAAGAGTGACGAAAAACAGACCACCATAAATTGAGAAAGAACATTTTCCGAAGTCCCAACACTGCTACATACTACTGCATATAAGAGAGTTCCAATACAAGTCACGTGCATTGCATTTTCCATTAAAAAATATCCTGTTTCGTCGCAGTTGTTTCCATGTCAACTTTTTTTAAAGATGCTCGTATACGACAAACAGGCATTCCTTTCATCGCGGAATCTATTGGGTGTCGTTTAGCATACCGTTTGAGGATCACTGACTCGTCTACGTAGGTAATGCATTGTACAGGATCTTGTAAGCAGCTTCCTGGATATTGCTGGGCTCTCGCTATATGTTTATTCAGATAATTGTAGTTCGTGGTTTGCAAGGTTAAAATGTGGAGCGCGCAAGTTCCGAAGTCCTCCTACATCGGTGAAAGCGCTTCAGTACCGCTTCGGGTTTCGGTACTTGCCATGCACTGTGCGCTGCAGGTTGTCTTTCTAGTATTGTTCCTATCAAGACTAGTCTCCACTGAACTCGACACCATACCATACGACTCCATACTTTCGTCAGGCCGCTGTTAGGGCCTTTCAGATGGGAATGGTGGCTCCCCAGGCCCTACGTATAATCCAAAGTGCTAAAGACATGCAACATCACTCTTTGGCCTGGTTCCTTGCGCACCTTGGAACCATCGAGGGTGCCTCGATCAACCGCAACGAGGAGGCACACTCGGCTGCACGAGGTTTGACTGACCGTGCGCTGGGTAACGCGTCAAGAAGAATCTGTCAAGAAGACTCCTGCCTTTCCCGGACTCCTCGCTGTGCACGGCCCAAGCAGTCACTCTCATACTTCTGCAAAAAAGCATTTACACGAGCCCCGCGGCGCTCCACACAATGTATCCCGAACGGTTCCCAAGGCCGGACTGCCCATTGTGCGGTGATTATGCGGACTTCGAACATATCCTGTGGGGCTGCGCGTCTGCCGGTCCCCCTTTCACCCAAAAGGAAATGGTGAGGCTAATTAGGGCCCAGGATCAGACCTCTCAAATCCTGGAAGTCCAGAGGGCTCGCGACAGGACCATCAGGTTTCACCTGATGGTCCCCGAGTGGGCCTAACCAAGTGACGTTGAGTTTGCTACGTCTACAGTGGACCAAATAAGGTTGTTTCACTCACTCACTCACTCACTCAATCACTCACTCACTCACTCACTAACTCACTCACTCACTCACTCACTCACTCACTCACTTACCGATCGAGAAGCTACCAGTGTGTCTCAAAAGTCAATCAGCAAATGAACTGTAAGTTTCAGTACAACGGTGCAGTTGCTACAATTAAGAGTGAATAACTCTGGTGAGACCAACGTCTAGTTCTTTATAGATCCCTAAGAATTTGACAGTATATAAGTTTCTTACAGGACACAATGCTGCCGCATAATTTTTATTGCAGCCGCGATTTCATGACTCTATGTATGCGAAATTCGTTTACAAAAATTTCCGGAGTTGACAACGTAATAGACCAGTTTAAGACTTGCTTGTGACTGGAGTGGGCAAGTCGCGCACCGCTGTGGTGTCCCGGAATCGTCTATTCTTACCAAATGTGGCTGGAAGTAAACCGGATTGGAAAAAATTCCTGCTTGCGTTAGCGCTTGGGCAGTATGTGCTAAGTGTTTTACAGCCAAGTTGTTAGCCTCTACTTGGCCAGCATTTCTCCTGACGTGCTCACAATAAAGAACACGGCAGCTGGAAAAGAAGTTTGTGTTTTAGTTTCCGCGTAACAGAATTATGCCTTCTGGTATATTCGAATTACAATGCCATGATATCATGTCTCTAGCGTGTGTGTATGTCATACTTTACAAACTTTTTTTGTTATTTTACTTTGAAAATTTTTAATAGTTTAGTAATTCACTTGCACAGGCGGAATGCCTTCAAAAATGCGGAGGGACTTCAAGCGACAACTAGGGAAAGGGCTTTGTCTTTCAGTTTCCGCGCAATAGAATTATATTCGTACTATATACCGAAGCTATCATGTCTGCAGCTTGTGACTAAATTGTAATTTACGTATTTTCCTACGCAATTTAGTTTTAAAGCTTAACTTAGTTCAATAAGGCACCTGCGCTTGACGGACAACCTTTAAGGATGAGGATGTATGCTGCGCTTCCGAACGTGTGCGTGCGCCCTTGACGTACGTCACTTGTGGTGGCAGTGCTTGCCTGTATTAGCGGCGAGAATTTGGAGTGGCGCCCTCTCTCGAGTGACGTCATGGACAGGACGCCGCTCGCTGCGGCTCGCTCGGCTGGCGCGCGCGCTCGTTCCCTTCGTGTATGCCTGGGGAATGGGTGGCTCGTGCCGTACTTATTGAAGGGTTTGTCGGTCTCTTTCTGCTGTCATGCCTGAACCACAGTTCCTTCTCGAAAAGCGCGTGAGACGAGAAAATTTACGGCTTGGATATCGCAAGTTATGTAGCGTTGAAGGGGTCTAGTGGTTTTACACTGCAAATGTGCGCTGACTGTCCATAAATTTTGCGAACAAGAATATGTGCAAATTCAACAAGCGAAGTTGCGTATGATGCTTCTCTAAACACTTAACACTCCCTTAGTATTTAGCTATGAGAGACATTCCATTTGACATGGAAGAAAAATCTTGGTAATTGGCGTCAACATGTTATCCGTGTTAGAAAGACACTGCCCAGCGAAGCTGTCATCATGATTCTTATTACTCTGGTGAGTCGTTCTAATCAAGTACGGCCATTTATTAATGCGTAAAGAAAGAGTTAGGCGCGCATTAATTCGCGCCTATCTCTTTTGTTTACGCATTACAAAATGGTCATACTTAACTATTTCATATGCAAAAGTTTGTTGCTACTTCCACACACCTTTTCTGCAACAGGCCTCCAAAAAAGGAAATGCGAATGGCTGCTAACATGACGGCGCTTCATTTAGATTATTTACATAAGTAATTCACAAATACCACAGTAGCAATCACTTGAAAGAAAAGTTTCGTGGCTAAGATCAAGAGCCAATCAATTGCAAGCGATGAAATGTTTCCAAGTGGCCCTCAGTAGTCTTTATCGACATTGTGGCATACCCCACACGCAACGGTAGCACCCGACTGTCGGTATGGCATGCACCCATTGTTCGTGAAACACATCAGTTCACTGCAAATTCGAATTGAAACCATAAAGCATCTTTACAATGCCAGATGCAATGCCTAAAGTATTCTCGAGGTACTACAGCGCAGCTTAGATTGCATAGAAATGGAAAATTCAAGCACCTTCTGCCTCAGCGTGTCTCCGTTCCACGTGGTTTAATTATACAACTGGAGAACTATTCGCTTCGTCGGTACATAAAAGAGAACCTCCCAAACCTTCATAAAGAAAACACTACAAGCCTTACATATTTCACTTGATTTTTCACCCTCCACCGGGGAATTATGATCTTTTCAATATGTCCCATACTACGCATGATTGACCCTTCCACTTCCTTCTGACTGCAACCATACGGTCCAAAAGGAGTATTTCACAAAAAAATTTGGGCCGAGCAGCCTGTGCCAGTTCGCCAAACAGATTCGTCATGTATATTCCTCAAGCAACAGGCACCAGTAAATTTCTCAAGTGCTCGAGTTGAACGTGTAGCACGGAAAATGGAATCTGTATTGGTACATTCCTTTTCCTGCTTGTTCTGCAAATAGCTGTAAGCCTTCATTAGCTTTCTTCAAATTACTGCCACTTAAAATAAACACGTGAAGAACCGCCTAATTTTCAGAAGCAGATACGGAAGCAAGTAGTGCTTGTAGAATGTAAACAGTAGTGTTAGTTATGTCCTTGTGTTACTGCCGAGCCTTTCTCTGAAGAAATGCGAAAATTCGATATTATACCATGAACCATTCGTCGTGAGCAAACCTGTTTGAGCAGATTAAAATCAAAGTAACTGTTGTAGAAGTTGTGTAACTGTTGTGAAGTCGTGTAAATCAAAGTCACTGTTGTAGAAGTTGTAATGCAGAAGTCGTTTGTGACATACTTGTTGCACCGCAGCAGGTATGTTATCATAACTGGATTCTTATGTACTACGTGATCGCAAATGATTGGCAATTCGCAAATAGAATTCGCAAAGATCGCTTACGATTCGCAAATAGAATCAGAAACACCTTAGACTTCTGCCAAGCAAAGGACCAGGCAGGATTCCGTAAAGGCTACTCAACAATAGACCTTATTCACACTATCAATCAGGTGATAGAGAAATGTGCGAAATATAACCAACCCTTATATATAGCTTTCACTGATTACGAGAAAGCGTGTGATTCTGTCGAAACCTCAGCAGTCATGGGGGCATTCCGGAATCAGGGTGTAAGACGAGCCGTATGTAAAACTGCTGAAGGATATCTATAGTGGCTCCACAGCCAGCGTAGTCCTCCATAAAGAGAGCAACAAAACCGCAATCAAGAAAGGCGTCAGGCAGGGAGATACGATCTCTCCAATACTATTCACAGCGTGTTTACAGGAGGTATTCAGAGACCTGGATTGGGAAGAATTTGGGTAAGAGTTAATGGAGAATACCTTAGTAACTTGCGATTCGCTGATGATATTGCCTAGCTTAGGAACGTAAGGGGACAAATTCAATGTATGCTCACTGACTTGGAAAGGCAAAGCAGAAGAGTGTGCCTAAAAATTAATCTGCAGAAAACTAACGTAATGTTTAACAGTTTCGGAAGAGAAAAGCAGTTTACGATAGGTAGCGAGGCACTGGAAGTGGTAAGGAAATACATCTACTTAGAGCAGGTAGTGACCGCGGATGTGAATCATGAGATTGAAATAATAAGAAGAACAAGAATGGGCTGGGGTGCGTTTGGCAGGCATTCTCAGATCATGAACAACAGGTTGCCATTATCCCTAATGAGAAAAGTGTATAACAACTGTGTCTTAGCAGTACTCACGTACGGGGCAGAAACTTGGAGGCTTACGAAAAGGGTTCTACTTAAGTTGAGGATGACGCAACGAGGTATGGAAAGAAGAATGAAAGGTGTAACGTTAAGGGATAAGAAAAAAGCTGACTGGGTGAGGGAACAAACTCGAGTTAATGACATCTTAGTTGAAATCAAGAAAACAAATGGGCATGAGCAGGACATGTAATGAGGAGGGAAGATAACCGATGGTAATTAAGGGTTACGGATTGGATTCCAAGGGACGGGAAGCGTAGCAGGGGGCGGCAGAAGGTTAGGTGGGCGGATGAGATTGAGAAGTTTGCAGGGACGACTTGGCCAGAATTAGTACATGACCGGGTTAGTTGGAGAAGTATGGGAGAGGCCTTTGCCCTGCAGTGGGCGTAGCCAGGCTGACGATGATGATGATGATGATGTACTACGTTTTTGCGGTTGTGGATCCGTGCATGAAAAACCCTCAATTGGCTGGTGTGCGCTCCTTCGGCTGGCACTGTAGCGTTGGCTTGAGAGCTACATTGTCGTCTAAGAAATGAGTTCTTTAAATAAATTTTCGCGAATGAAGACATCGTAAAATATATTGGAGGCGGCTGCCATAAGTATACAAGCAGAGAGAACGACGGCGAACAAACTAAAACACCTCAGAAAGCACCCGGACACCGCCCGAATTATAGTCATGTACCCGAACTGTAGCAGACGACAGGCGCGATTCCGTGCCCTAACGTCACTCGAGCGGCGCTCGCAGCGTCCCTGTAGTTAGTTCTCGGGGCTAATAACGTCGGTTGGGGTGGTTGGGTTGGGAATAACTTCCGAACCAGCTCACTGTACGTGAACTTTCGCAGCGTGGAATGAAGGCGGACACTTTTTCCTTCTTTCACCCTTCTTTTGACGTGAAACGACTTTGAAAATGGTCCGATGGGGTGGATTGCTGAAACCGCATCTAAAGAAAACATAATATCGTTTATAACTTTGCAACCGTACAGTCTACGCAACTTTCTTGGTATCGTTGCGTAAAGGAAAGAAGCCATTACATGTTGATGCATATGTGTCGTGCACAGATGGAGCCATTCTTGCGCCAGTCATAATGCAGTTGCAGCTGAATTTAGCCTGTCATGTGCGCTCAGGGAGGCAAAGGTCACCACTATTCCTGAGGAACAGAACGAGAGTGTTCGCGTTTGAATGATCTGACTGAGCCACAGTTGGTATAAACAATCAAACTCAAGCCTGCTTATGAAGATGTATGAAAGTGTGCAGCAGAAATTTCACGCTTCCTCACTGATGGTGCCAGCGTGTTCCACACGCAGCGTCCAGAAATGGAGTGAAGAGACTCGGGCAGCAAGACGCAGCTAGGCACTTCGTGGTCACCACATTTCACCACTGTGGGCCCACTACAAATAGGCAGTTGCAAGTTTGGCCGGCAGGATCCCTATTATATGTTTCATGAGCTAAGCATGTGACCGTTTTATTGTGTACGTTTGCCACTTGCCTTAACTCAGGGGTCGTTGTGCACAGGAGTGACCATTCTTCAGTCATGCATGTGTCGCGTGCGACGACGGCGTCATTGTCTCGCCGTGCATGATTAAATAATATCTAAATTAAGCCTCGCGCGTGGCTGTGAGACATGCATAGCTCGGCAGTACGTTTGTTCATCAGAGCAGAGATGGTCACGTGTGAGGGAGCTCCCTATCTCATAGTACGCATACTTCGCCAAACTGGCGCTCATCTGGAGTTATAAGGCAGGCCTACAAGTGTGCCATTTCGTGCAGAAATTTCTCGCTTGCTCAGCTTTCACGGGTTTTTCGACACGCAGCATCCATAAATCGCGTGAAGGAATTCAGGCAACAGGGCCGTGGCTTATCCAATCCCTTTTCTCTCTGTACTACATGTTCGTCTCGATAGGAAGCGTGAACGCAAAAGACTGACAAAAACGCGGGATCCCTGAGACGGCGGCGGTCTCGAGTGGCGCAGTGTCGGTTACCACCATCAGTGCGATCATTTCTTTAAGTTAGTGCCCGGACACCCTATGGAAAAAATTTGGACCAACTATTAAAAGAGAGCGAGCACAAATGCAAAATTACACCCTAAAACCCTCGCTATAACTGTAAGTTAAGGTAGTTATATAAACTTTCAAATGTGTGAATCGAAGCAATATATATATGGTTACATTATTTCTCTACCCTAGTGCCCATACAGCCTCTGCATCATGCAGAAGATGTTTCACATACCCCACTGCGGCTGCGTCCCTTATGAAACCTAACCGAATGTATTTCCTTTGATATGCTAAAAGCACTCATAACAAACTATCTTACCTGGTTCTGCTGATCGCTGTGACCTTTGGAATTGTTTCTCTTATGCACAGATGGAATGTTCATAGGGCGATCTTAGCATGCATGAAATAAGCAATTATACCAAACTAGTATTGGCAAAAGTAGATTCCACGTGTTTCTGAGACTCCCATTGCTTCTTTCAGCAGACTGCCCTAGCGTCTACCGGTGGCATAGAGCAGAATTTAAAGAACTTCGCCGATTTCTGGTTTCGTGTTAACGTTATTTACTACATCAAAGTGCAGACTTCTGGAAGTATGCGTCTGGAAGCGTTATTCTTCAAGTCTATTTCTACATTATACTAATTAAACCGTCACCTGAGCCATTTCACCATTCAGTACCGGGAACACTGGAGTATCACTGAAGTTCATATAGTATCACCTGAAACACGGCCAACACAGCGTCGTGCGGTTAAGAGAAAGGTTGTCTCCGCCGAAGGGGCGTTTGGTTTGGTGGAACTTCCAAAAGGTCTGGTTCTCAGCAACTCCTGCTGAGATTTCAACCTGCTGTCTAACTTCAACGTGACTTATCTACTACATCACATTAAGCATACAATTTGGTCCATAAGAGTGTTAGAGAACGCCACACCAGGAAGAGACCTTGGAAACCGAATTGCAAGGCGTATCCAGCTCGTGCCCACTCCACGAGCTGCGCATCTTTGACTGAACGAATTCTGGGGTTTCAAGTGCCAAAATCACACTGCAATGGGGGACACCGGATTAATTTTGACCACAAGCGGATCTTTAAGGCGCATCTAATTTATAGGACACAGACGTTATTGCATTTCGCCCACTGAAAATGCGGCCGCCGCAGCCTCGATTTGATCCCACGATCTCGTGCTTAGCAGCACTACACCATGGCCGCTGAGCGACCGCGGTGGGTGTGCCACGCGTATCTTTATTCTCTTCCTTTTATGCATGCTAGTTGTGCAGGCCTCGTTAAGCTGTCCAGAGAGGGCGCAACAGGGCCCCTCGCCTATACGGGACGCCGAAACAAACACAGCAGCAATGCAATATGAAGGACTGTACGTGGGTACACTGTGGCTGGCGTTGTGCGTGCCTGGGGGTAAAGAAGTCACACGGAAGCGGCAAGCAGCGCCGAAAACGAGGTCAGCTGCTAACCAACCACATTCTTCGCGACAGACAGCTAGCGGACCAAGCAGTACAATGGGAAAATTGTCAACCTAGTGTTCGCCGTTGATGTCTGCCGTAAGGGCAGTCTTCAGCTGTCGATGTAACCACTCGACCATGCTATTGGCACAGGTACGGTGGGCCGTGGATAGGCAGTGAGTCGTACCGACTAGATGAGCTAGGGACGTAACTATGGCGGATTCAGAGTACCGCCCGCGATTTATCGTGACACTCGTGGGACCCCGCCGAAGCGTGTGACCCATGTGGAGACGAAGGATTGAGAAACAGATTGAGTATTGATGTCGGGTTAGGGCGCGGCCTCAGGACAACGCGGTTTCACGAACATTACACACGCAGTTGCAACCGCATGAAGAAGCAAGTAGTCCTACAACGTCGATGCTCACCAAGTCGGAGCGTCGGGCGGGTGGTAGGAAAGGCTGACCCGGGTACTTGGTGTGACGCGTAACATTGTCGAATTGGCAGGGCGTGCAAGTATGAGGTCGCTTAAGCATGTCGGTGTTCATGTGAGGCCAGGACGCAGCGTTCCGCCTCGCGTCGCAGCGTTGCTCGCGTACCGGCGAGATAAACAATGTGAATATAAGTAAACAGAGCGCGTCGGCACTTCACTCGGGTAGGAAATGCTGAGGTAAGTTCACTGGGATGTCGCACCAAAGTTATCTTGTTTCACACGGATGACGTAACAGCTGCAGTCAGAGAGGACGGAAGATATTACGTAGCACTTGCAATTCGCATCTTCGAGCTGTGTTGTCGTGATCCGCTCCAGGTTTACGGCTTGCGTAGGAGAAGTGATGGCAGCTATCCGTGAAAGTGTGCCAGTAGCTTTCCTTCTCCACTACTCCCGGTCACCAATGTAGGAGCAAACCAAGAGGACAAGACGTCAGACTCCGAAACCTAACTGCCAGCCTTGTCGTGCACGTGTACACGCCACGAACCGCGCATCCTCATTCTCTATATATTTTTCTTGTTCATTGTGCAAGCCACCTTAAGGTAAGGAAGGGGCCGCGGCAAGCGTATCTGCAGGAATAATTTTTTTTTCTCCCAGCAGTCGCACATTAGTATCTTAAGAACAGGGAAGTTCACTCTCTCCTGACTTCAGCACAGAAGCTCGGCTTCAGTGGCATCGCTATGTAACATTAACAAAAGACATACTTGCGCTGTAACACATCTTCTGCATTTCAATTTGCAGAACAGAGCGTATTTTTGCCGCCATGCATGAAGCGTCTGCTTGACTTTCATGTGCCGTGCAGAGATGTTCGAGACATCGATCTTGTTTCGGGAGCTCTATCGGAGACACGCCTCGACGGAGCAGAGCTTGGTGCCACCTTCGGCTGCGGTGTGGCCAGGCAGTTTCACCTACTGAAATACGCAGACAGGTTTTACTACGAGCATGCCAACCAATCAGGTTCCTTTAATGAAGGTAATAACTTTGAAGTATCTTGGAAAAGCAATCAGTAGTTGAAATGACATTCTAAAAATATAGAGAGCGGTGATAAATGAGTACTCGAGGAATGACATTCTAAGGTTGGTATTCTAAGATGTCGTGCACTACTTGAAATAAGTATTGGCTTTTACGCAACAGTAGCAACAGTTCCTTTAGTCTATCTAATTCGATCATACGGGCAAGGCACCGTTCATTTGTCCAGTAATATAGGGTATTTAACCTCATGCATGCAGTCGCGTGGTATGAAACAATATGATGGACGAACGAAAAGCTTTTAATCTGCGAAATGCTAATTGTTGTGTTTATTTTCGTTTAATGTACGCAGACATGGACGAAAACATAAATGAAACGGGGGAAGTTTAGTGCGCACACATAATAAACACACTTGCTGCCAACAAGAGTTTGTCTACTCGACCTTTAAGTGACACTGCAGTCATTGCTGACGCCTCAAACGTCAGCAGAAGCTTGCATGAAGACCGTTTGAAATTTCTAGAAGACTGCACTGTTAAAAAGTTTTGCACCCTTATGGTTTATTTTGCCTTACAACAACAAACGTCATCTGCCTTGCCTAAGTTTCCATTCTTGCTGTGTCAAACTCAAACCACACATTCTGCTCGTGTCTTCGAAGACCTGGTGCACAACGTTAAAGAATAAAACCAGGGCAAGATACATGATGATTATTTGTTGGAGAACAAGGCAGTCCGAAAAAGGACGAACCTTTTTAAGGGTGCACGGAACCTCCCTTATGTCCGTTCCCTCTAATAGATTTTGTTGCGAAGTTGTAAATTACGCGCTTGAAGTGAGAAATGTGCTGCTTATGAGGTTTTGTATGCCGTAAGAAATTTCTCTTACCAGATGCCTTTAACATGGAAACACTATCACGCGTCTGATGTCAATTCTGCCAATACCTACACGCTAATGTGTTTCTCTCTGAGGTCGTCTCACACCTAGCGCCATGGTACAAACCGTATTGCAAACCATTGTATGCATATGTCATGAGCTTTATTTGGATGTGTGCTGGAAACTGGATTTGCCTCGTTCGTATCTCCATTCCGTTACACTGAAGGCGACCCCTGACATCATTGACGTGTTCTGGTCGTCGTCGGGCCAGCTCGTGAACCCGGCTTCACCGTCACCATAGAGAGAAAACCTCACCACTGGAATTAAAATCCATGCCCCGGCAACAATGTACACTTGAAAGTCGGGCGCGATAACCACGGCGATACATCGCAACAACAGCGCCGAGTAATTACGGCCCGGTATTGGGTGGCAGACTGAGTGTAACAGCGGCTGCATCTGTACAAGTATTTCGAAGGCCAGGACAAGCAATAGAATAGCGGACGAGGTGGACAATATATGCACCTCATGAAAATTGTTCTTTACTAGATTGCGTCGTGTTTGTATGTAATTTTTCGTTCGCGAAAGCGGTGTGGCCAGCACAACCGATGGGTACGGGACAATGACGAGGATGAGGCTCGAGCATGGTTCATAGCGGCAATACAGGACCCGCCTAGAATCTGCCTATTCGTAGAAAACAATGTCCAAAGCATCCTCGGTGTCATTGCCCAACAAGAACATCGCAACACTAACTCCATGTAGTTATTTTTATTTTTATTTTTATGTTTGCATGGTAGCTCGCAGGATTCACTGCACCCCTGTGCCCCATACAGCCCCAACAGAAATGTAAGGGAAAAAAATACCCTCTCAGCTCTTTCACCTGAGACGTCGGTCAGTTTGAATATTTCTTTTTTTTCCTATTTGAGAAAAATAAATACTCGTATATGTAGAAGCATAATTTTCATCTAGGACTTCACAACCTTTTTAAAATTGCAAAGTAAAAAAATTTAAACACAAATATCACAAATCTTTAACTGTGCATCGAAAACAGATACTGCAGTCCTGTAAATCGAATCTGCTAGAGCATATAAAGGGGAAAAATTTGATATCTGACTGCAACTTTCGTAGAGTTCATGCGACTGTACATAAGTGTTGTGAAAGTGCTACTCAGAAATTATTAATGTGTATAAAAGCCACTACAATACATCAGTTTCGTCCGCTCAATGTACCTCAATGCGAGAAACTTGCAGAATGTAGACATCGTAATTTATTACTAAGCTATAATCTTGAAAACTTGGTACTTCAGACTTTCTTGGACTCAGCAATCTTTAACAATTCTTTTTAATATTGACGGCATCAACAAAAAAAATTGGATTGCTGCAGTCACTAGATAGAAACAGCGTTTTGCATGTGAGCGGCAAGAATTTTCGTCAAACGCATGCCGTTTATGGCGCACAAATCAATTTCTCTGTTCTCAATATTTAGACCACAACTCCGGAACTGATCGGTTGCTTCACAGAAATCATCCAACTGGAAAAAAGACATTTTATTACCAGCAGACATTCGCACTGATTTGCAATATTTACATCCACGTAAGGTTCAAGCTACTTTGTGTTTATCGTATTTTTATTCTTTCTTCAGATCAATTGGCTACCATTCGGAAAACCACACTGACGAAGATTCTCTGCGAAAATGTATCAGGAATGGACACCGTCGCAACTAATCGAAATGCCTTCTTGCGCCCCACAAATGAGTAAGCAAAACTCAAGCTGCGATGCTGTTAGCTAAGTTTTTCTCTGTCGTTCGTAGAGCTGTGCAATCCCCAATGCTCTTACCGTAGCTTCAAAAATTTACATGATGTAAGTGTCGCTTCCCACCCAACATTGTGCAGAGGGGCTGCCTTTTCATGTTCTAGGGTATTCTTTTTTATCGTATACTGGGTGGTCGATTTGAGGTCTTCCAGAATTTTTTTTTATATCGCCTGTGGCAGAGAGCATAATTCATGACTTTGAGCTGGATTATTCAACGAGGCGGACATTTGTAGCAGGAGAAATCAAAACACATATGCAAATATTTAACGAAAATTTAGTATTTACCTTCCTAATTAATAACTTCCTGCAAATTTTAGAATTTACAAATTCTAGCCGGTAAGTTTCCAAGACGCATCCACCAGCATCAACATACTTTCTGTCCACTGCAAGACGAAGGTCTCTGTGATCTCCAATTACCCCTGTTCAGAGCCAACCGATTCCAAGTAGCGCCCGGAAATTTTCTAATTTAGTCTCTCCACCTAGTCTTCTGCCGTCCTCGACTGCGTTTCCCTTCTCTTGGTACCCATTCTCTAACCATAATGATCCAACGCTTACCAAACCTGCGCATTACATGACCTGCCATGCTCTGTTCTTTTTTTCTCTTAATGTTCATTAGAATATCGGCTACACCCGTTTGCTCTCTGACCCAAACCGCTCTCTTTCTGTCTCTTAACCTCATCCCTATCATTCTTCGTTCCATCGCTCTTTGCGCGGTCCTTAACCTGTTCTCAAGCTTCCTTGTGAATATCCAACTCTCTGCCCCATGTTAGCACCGATAAAATGCACTGATTGTACACCTTCCATTTCAATGATAATGGTAAGCTTCCAGTCAGGAGCTAACAGTGTCTGCCGTATGCGCTCCAACCCATTTTTACTCTTCAATGAATTTCCTTCTGATGATCAATGTTCCCTGTGATTACTTGACCTAGGTAAACGTAGTTCTTCACAACGTCTACAGGCTGACCCGCGATCCTGAACTCCTGTTCGCTTGCCCGGCTATTCATCATTATATATGTCTTCTGCATGTTAAACTTCTACCCCACTCATACACTCTTTCTGTTAAGGTCCTCAATCATCTATTGTAACTTGTCCGCAGTGTTGCTGAATAGAACATTGTCATCGGCAAACCAAAGGTTGCTAAGATATTCGCCGACGATCCTTACTCCTAAGCCTTCGCTGTTTACTAGCTCGAATACTTCTTCCAAACACAAAGTGAGTAGCATCGGAGAGAGTGTGGCACCCATCTCACCCCTTTCTTTATAGGTGTATTTCTACTTTTCTTGCGTAGAATTAAGGTAGCTGTGGAATCTCTGTAGATATTTTCCAAGGTATTTATGTAAGCGGTATGTACTCCTTGATTGCGTAATGCCTCTATGACTGCTGGTATCTCTACTGAATAAAATGCCTTTTCGTAATCTATGAAAGCCACATAGAGAGGCTTATTGTACTATGCGGATTTCTCGTTTACTTCAATAAAGACATGGATGTGATTCAATGTGGAGTATCCCTTGCTGAAGCCAGCCTATTCCCTTGGCTGACTAAAGTGCAGTGTTGCCCTCATTCAATTAGCAATTATTTGGATAATATTTTATATAATACAGGGAGTAAGCTAATGGGTCTATAGTTTTTCAATTCTTTAACGTCTCCCTATTTGTGGATTTGTATATTACTTGCATTCTTCCAGTTTTCTGTGACTCTTGTCGTTCATGGACATCTGGTATAAAAGCCACCAGTTTGCCAAGCATTGTGTCTCCTCCATCTTGGATTGTCATTCCATCTTCTCCTGCCGCTCTTCCTCGTTTCATGTCTTGTAGGGCCCTACTTACTTCATTGCTAGTTATAGGAGGAGTTTCTGTATCCTGTATATTACCGTTTCTCATGGAGGTATCCTGACTCCTCAGCGTACTGTACAGGTCAGTATAGAATTCTTCCACTGCCTTTACTATACCTTCGAGTTTGCTGATGATATTACCCTACTTATCTTTCAGTGCATGAATCTTGGTTTGTCATATGCAAAGTTTCCTTCTCACTTGTTTCAGGCTGCGTCCGTTTTTTACGGCTTCATCAGTCTTTCTCACGTTATGGTTTCGAATATCACTTATTTTCGCCTTGTTGATCAGTTTTGCTGTTCCGCAATTTCTATCTTGTCTTTTGAGTTCGACACTTTCATTTTTGATATTCCTTTATTATGTCCTTTGTTACTTGGGAGAGCTTGCCTACTGATGGCCTTTGTGCCTTGCCTCCCACTTCAATTGCTGCCACTGAAGCCAGCCTAGTTATGATTTCATTCATTACCTCTATGTCATCATCATCTCTGTTATAAGGCTGCACATTTGTTTGCAAGTACCAGCCTGAATTCGTCTGCTCTTACCATTACTATCTCTAGGTTGACCTGTTTCTTATTGACCAATTTTGCTCTTTCTCTCTTCAAATTGAGGTCAATACTAGCCCTCACTAAATTATGATCACTGCACATTACCCTACCTAACACTTCTACATCCTGCACTATGCTGAGGTCGGCAGAAAGTATGAAATCTATTTAGTTTCTTGTTTCGCCATTAGGGAATTTCCAGATCCACTTTCTGTTGCTACGCTTCGTAAGAAAGGTGCTCATTAATCGAAGCCTATTCCTTTCTGCAAATTCTACCAGCATCTCTCCTCTAGCGTTCCTAGAATCGGCGCTGTAGCTTCCAATTGCTTGTTGCCCAGCCTGCTTTTTCCCAACTTTTGCCTTGAAGTCACCCATTACTACACTATACTGAGCTTTCACTTTTCTTATTGCTAATTCGACATCTTCATGAAACTGATCTACTTCATCGTCATCGTGACTGGATGTTGGAGCGTAGGCTTGTATAGCTTTAATCTATACATGTTATCAAGTTTGATTACGACTACTGCTGCCCTATCAATAGTGCTATAGAATTCGTCAATGTTGCCGGCTATGTCCAGATAGATTAGGAATCCTACCCTGGATTGCTTTTCACCTGGGAGACCTTTATAGCATAGGAAAAACGCCGTTATTCAGCAAAGTATAAGCCTCAGCAGTTCTTATAATCTCACTAATGCCGAACATATCCCAAACAATCTCTGATAGCTCCTGAAAGAGTCCCGCTAAGCTAGCCTCACTCAATAGAGTTAGCTGATTGAACATCCAAGATGACATCAGTTGCCAAATATTATTTTCCGAAGTGTGGGACGAAATACATAGGCGTACAAGTTAGTTGTCTGCTTCAATCCATAAACGAACTTCTTGTTCAAAAAGTAAGTAAAGCTGTAGAGTATGTTCACGGCGAGTTTGAAGGTGCATAACTCCCAACTGGTGTGATTTTAGAAATTCATTTCAAGCCGATTTGTCTTGCAACGTCACAGCTACAATTCGTAAATAGCAATGTGTCCTTAAGTACCTAATTAAGAAGTGAGTGAATTTCCAAATAGTTGAATATGTGTTTCGATCTGTCGTGCAAGTAATGTCGGCCTTTCTCAATAACCCAGCTCAAGGACTTGAATTATGTTATCTGCCACAGGTATATATTTCGAATTCCGTGCAACTAAAAAGTGAACACCACGCATGTGTTTGCAGCCTCCGCAACTCGCATTTGTATTTCTAGCCTGGAGCCTCTTTTTGCTGGACTTCTTTTACAAACTACCATACGATGATCTGCTGCTTTCGTGAACGCCTTTGTTGCTTCTCTATTTCTAAACTACAGCATAAGCTCGTGTAAGAGCCGCACTTTTTTTTCGTAATTTTGGTGAAGTGTGGCCCTGGCAATCAACCTAACTTTTTCTTCGAAATGTTGACGGCATAGCTTTGACTTGTGCGCGCCCCGGATGTACTATTGCATCAGTGGTCAACGCGCAGCTCTCGCCATCAAGTATCGGCAGCCGTCAGTACGCCGTGAACAAAAATTGCCTGACGCGCGCGCGTGGCATCGGGGCACCGGGGCACCGGGCGCGACTCCTTCATTGAAACTTTTTTTCCCATATTTTGTGACTGTCAAGTTGGGAATGCGGCCATTACATGGGTTGGGTCCTTACACGAGTCTATAGGGTATTCAGTAAGGTGAAAGTCCTTGAAACGCACATTTTCTTTGACCACGAAACATGCAGGCGATTCTACCCTACGGAAGAGCCCACTAAATAAATGGTGGTCGCTCACTTATTCTATTCGCTCCGGTAGGTTTTGTAAAACAATCAACCATATTGTAGGACAATTTTGTAAAGTGTGATATGTCAATCGTATGTACTACGTACTACAACGAATATTTGCTTTTGAATTGTATGGTCGTTGTGGCTTTTGTTTCGTTCGTGCTCGCATCATTATTTAGTGAAGAATCAGTATACTTGCCTAATGCGCAAGTTGTTTTAAAGACAGACATGCAACATGAAGTAGAGAAAACGGGAGCCAAGATTGCTGTTCTTTTATTTCCTGTGTAATGTGCATGTGTTTTGCTGTCTTACTTCAGTCAGTAGAGCGAAACGAAACAGTTTTGGACATTTCCATTTCCTCACCGTCTTGTTTCAGCTGTGTTAATTATTAATACTGCGATAGCAATCATATGGACACTCCAGGCACATCTCTGGTGGCACCGTGAGATTTCATATAAAGTCCAAGGGTGATGAAATCTTCGCCGCGCGCCGTAATGTGTATGTGCGAGTTGTTAGGGTTGGCGTCTGACACCATGTGGCGAGAGGTCATTCACCCTACCCCTGAGCCGGAGCCCACGGGCGACCTCATCCCCTTCCCCTCCTCTCATGGTCGTGGCATCGTGTGTGCTTACCTCATCCCCTTTCACCTTCTCTTGGCCGGAGAGGTCATTCACACTACCCCCTGAGCCGGAACCCACGAGCGACCTCTTCCCCTCCTCTCATGGTCGTGGCATCGTGTGTGCTTACCTCATCCCCTTCACCTTCTCTTGGCCGGAGAGGTCATTCGCCCTACCACCTGAGCCGGAGCCCACGGGGCCCTCTCTCCGTGCCTGTCACGTGTCCTCGAGGGAAGCAAGATCCCGCCCACACTTGTAGAAAGCCTATTTAAGGGGCTCCGAAATGTACTTTGATAGACATCATACTTGAGACTTCATACTTCATGCTTTTCTTATTTTCTTTCAACTACCTTTGAATAAACCGTGCAAGTTTCGCACTAGCAAATCGTCTCGCCCTTGCTTGGTCGCCATGATCTACCGGATGCCTGCAGGCCGCCGACAACGCCACGCTACCCAATAAATATTGTCGGTCGAGCTTCGATAGGCAGGCGTCGCTACTTCTCGGCAGCAGAACGGTACGCTACCCTGGAGTACACAACAGAGTGCAAGAATGCGAGGCCGAGCCGGCGAACGCGGTTCAATCTCGCGTGCGCAAGCGAGGAGGGTGGGGAGAAACCGCCCCTCTTCCTTCCCACGCGGGGCAGGGGGGCGTCGCGACGAAAGCGGGCGTTCTTCTCCGGCGGCTGCTGCTTACGGCGCGGCCATGCGGGCGGCATATCTTGAAGGTGACCTGCGATGTGGCCAACGTGCGCGCCCGCGCTGGCCTCGTCTTCAAAGCGATCTCCGATGCTTGCATAGTGCGCGTAGTGTCGGTAGCTTCGTATGCACTGTGCTTTCGACGTTTAGTTCTCCTTGAAACGAGAAATGCACGAAAGTCAATTCGCTCACTGCTGCTGCTGCTGCCACAATTCTTCACTCCAGCGTTTTGACACCGAGTTTCCGCGGTGTTACGGCTATGCTAGTGTTCAAGGCATGTAATCCACCAAGCCCATCGACTACTGCGTCAGGTTGTAGAAAATGAAGAAAAAGGGTTTATTCAGCTTAGTTACATGTCTCCACTTACGGAAGCACGCCCCTTGAAGGAGAAAGTTAAACGTCCAAGTTCACGTCAGCATCCTCTGTCCTCACTCTTGAAAGGTCTCTGCTTTTAATACCATCGTCTTCCCTAGGCGAATCGACTATGACATCTCAAGACTGTCCAGCAGCAAATTCCTCTCGTCGACTTCATTGCGATACCACGCCCCTGCTCGCAATAACCCGCAATAAGTCTGCCTCCGAAGAGGCTGGTTTGGAATGTGTGGCAAGCAAGGCAACCGGCGAGCCCCCATTCGTCGTCGTTGTCCCCCCCTTTTCTTCTCTCAGGCTGCCAGGTAAAGGGCGGGGTGAGGACCTTTCGTGGAACCCTGCAACAGTCGGTGTTCACGCTGCTTTTACGTCAGGATAAGCGCTGAGGAATGGGTGCTGACTTGACTCGTGCCAATCGTCTAATCAACTGCGTCTCTCAGTTAGCTGTCGTGGTTCCTTTGATTCTCGGCTCAGGTTTTCAGGTAAAAGTGGGCTGAGAGCCTTTCGTGCACCCTTGCAACAGATGATGTCCACTCTGCGTTGACGTCTGGACAAGTGCTGAGGTATGGGCGGTGATTTTACTAGTCGCAAACGTCTAATTAACTGCGTCTCTGTTAGTGGTCGCGTTTCTCTAGCTTTCATCCTCTGCTCAGGTTTCCAGGTAATGATGGGGTGAGCGCCCTTCATAGGACCCTTCAACCGTCGGTGCCCACGCTGCACGTATGGATAGGAGGTGTGGTGGTTTGACACGTGGAAAACGTCCAATTAACTCCTTTTTTGCCGTTGAGAGGTAACAAACACATCCGCGGTCAAGAGATTCGACCTGACGGTCAGGTTGCTCGAAGCGTCGATGTTCGGTCGCGGCCACGGGGATCGTTCTAGTTGTGATTGATGGCTGATGTTACACGGCAGCTCGAGAGCCCCGCTCCCACATCGTTCTGTCCACTTCCCTGCAAATACACAGGCACACACACACACACACACTCGTCGTCGGCGGGCCCGAGCGACACGCCTACCGGACACTATGATCCCTGTATCGCTTCATAATGTTTCATCCGCTTGTGGCTGGGAGTGGCGTTCACGAATGACTACTCCTATGGTTTTGGATGGCCCAGAGCGCGGTGCGCGACTCCTGTGGATGCGAGGAAAACATCGAACACCTATTTTGTACCTGCCCTCGCTACGATATACAACGCCTCTCTCTGCGGGCAACTTTACACCGACTGGACTCAAGACCGCTCCCCGAGTCAACGATAATCGGACCATGGCCACACCTGTCACTGGCACGAAAAGCGATTCGTGCCCTAGTTCACTACTTGAAGTGCACCTGCTTAAGGGACCGTTTATAGCATCCCTGTTTATAGTGTGCCTCCCACAACCACTCAGTACTTACTCTCCCCCTTCTTCATCTTTCTATTTCCATTTACTCCGCCCCCGGTGTAGGGTAGCAAACCGGCTGCTCGTCTGGTTGACCTCCCTGCCTTTCCTGCCCTTGCTTTCTCTCTCTTTACCCTGTCTCCGTCTTCCGCCTGTCTAGACGTGGTCAGCTTTGGACAAGACAGAAATAGGTTGCCTACCTGAATACCATCACTAGCGGATACGTGCAAAACATGTTCCTAAAGAAACTGAGCTCGCGGCCCCGGCCGAGCTCGCCTGCATTCTGATTCTAGCAAAAGGCGACTATTTCATCCGTCTCCCGTTTCCTTACGACATTTGCTTCAGTCATGCAAGAGGACCTTGGTCGCTGTCGACCGTAAATTTAGTCCCTTGAATATCGCATTCTTGCTTTTGGATTGCCCCATTCCATGCAAAACATTATTTCTCCGAGGTGCTAACCACCTCTTCTCGCGGTGTTAGTTTTTGACGGAGGTACCTCATAGGACGCGCTTCACCGCTTTAGTTAATTTGGGCAAGGACGACATCTCAACCACGGTTACTGGCGCCACAACAGAGAATTCGTTCTCTGCAGAAATCTGGCCAGACAAGTACGGGCCGTGCACACAAAGCTTCCTTCTCGAGCAACCCACCTTTTCCAAATAAGCTCCGCTAACATTCAACTTTCGTGCGGCTCACGCACTAGCGTTTTCTTTCTGTGGTCCACAAATGACCCGCACTAATGAAAGATCCAAAATATGTGGCGCCACTTGAAATTTCACCAAGATTTGAGTTTAATTCTAATTTCTACAATACACGATCTAACCGGTACTAAAATGTTGCTGTCTGATGACAACACGAGCAAGACACGCACCAACCCTTTTCTTCTTTGTGTCCGAGCATGACACGCATCAAAGGAACAGTTCTAGCCTTTCTAAAATGTGCGGTTCAGCGGCTCCTTTAAATAGCGTGTTTGACTTTCAACAAAAAATTCCACGAGCCTGTCTAAATGCAAACTGATAATAAAGCCTTCCACTACAGGTTTCTCACTAACCTAGACTTGCCAATGCAAACGTATAAAAAATGAAGCCTATCTGGTTAAAAAAAACGACATATCAAAAAACAAAGTTCCAAAACTTTAAAGTCTTGAAAAACGTCTCCTTAAACCTTACTCGAGTGGGGCACTGTCTGAGATTACCTGTGCAACTTGTCTACCCTGGAATACAAAGGCACGTGTGCGATTCTCCCCGCTGCATAGGAGTGGTACTTTTCGTATTGTCCACCTGCCTTTCTGGCCATGCCCTGGCAATGCACTACTTCGTATGATTACGTCGCGTTGCCTGATCGCCGCGTTCTCCCCTGTCAGAGAGGCTGCACTTCCAAAAGAACTAAACGAGGGGGAATGTAATTGCCCGCTGGCTTTTTTCTTCCCCCGCGCCGCCCAACGTCGCCTTTTTTGCAGCCTCGTCTGACCACTCGGACGCACTCTGACCGACAAACGCGCCTTTCTATGTCTTCCATTGTGCTCCCCACAGATTTCATTGGCTTTAGATTTATTCGAATGCGTTGCTTTCTCTGCCGCCTTTCTGCGTTTGCGACGCCTCTTTTTCTTCGCTTTGTTGGTGCTCATTTCCGAGTGCCTTCTATTTTTTCCAGTCGGTGGTTTCTCAACCTGACCAACTTCCTGAATTTCTGTCGAGGAAATCAGAAAGATTTCCACCTCCGGCTTAACTCTGCCTCCTCAGCTAGCTATTTCATCCTTTTTTTCTTTCTACTGAGTTCTTCAAAGTAATTCAGCGCCTGGCTATCACCGAGTTTTGGGAGGGAAAATCGGTAAGATTTCCTCCTCCAGCTGAACTACTCCTCCCGAGCTAGCTACATCAACCTCGTTCTCTGTACCGTGTTCCGCGTCGCAACACAGCGCCTGCTCTTCTTTCTGATTTTCTGTTGAGGAAATTAGAAGGATTTGCTCCTCTCGCTTAACTACGCCTGCCGAGCTAGCTAGTTCATCGTCTTTCTTTGCACTGTGTTCCACGTCGTAACACAGCTCCTGTTCTTACTGAATTCACTTCGAGGTAATCGGGAGTATTTCCCTCTCCGGCTTGAATACGCCTCTCGAGCTAATTACTTGATCGTCTTTCTTTGCACTGCGTTCCGCGTCGTAACCTAGCGCCAGACCTCTCTTCTGAATTTTGGTCGAGGAAATCGGTTCCTCCCAAAATTCCTCTGCGGAGAGCTTGTATTTAGCGAGCGAACCCGGCCTTCACTAAACTATAATTGCCTGCCTCGGCAGCGCTCAGTCGGACTACGACCTGCGCTACTTCTCCAGGCATCAGCTCAAACAGCCGCTCCGGCCATACGTCCTGGGGAAATGATCGCCTCTCACAAATCAATTCAATATTAATCAGGTACAGACCGATGTCATCGCCTGTTTTGTACGGCTGAAGGAAACTCATCATTTCTACGTTTTGCGTTTGTGGCGGCGCCGTACCCACATAGCGCGTTAATTTCACTATCTCTTGTCTTATACAGGTGTCACAAAGCGCATATCTGATCGTGATCAATTCCGATATGGACTGAAATTCTCGGTCGAGATTGGTTCCTTTGCGCAAGCTGCGCGAGGGAGCCAGTCGCAGTCGAGAATTCCGATCCGGATCGGGCATGATCGCGACTGAAACGGGTCGTGTGACACCGGTATTATTTTCGCGAGCTCAATTTCATGCGGTCTCGGCTTCTCTTTCTCCTCGTGCTCCTTCTCTTACACTCTTTCTTTCCTCTCGCGCACCTTCCCTGCCTTTTCGCTCGTCCTCACTGAAACCCACTTCGTGAATCGCCGTATGAATTACGGGCTTCACCAACTTGTAGTTAATTTACATATCAAGTTCTACTCCTAAAAGCAACAGCTCCTATTTTTTAACGCTGTATTATCCATGCTCTTGGAGGGCTGACTACAACTTCCCCTGTATTTCCCGCACTCCCGGTGGCGATCAGTCAAACCTATTTGCTCGACAGAGCCTTGTCCTCATCGTCTGGCAAAACGTAATCGCTCAAGCACCTACCCATGCTTGATCTTCGAAATCCGTGTCTCCCAGAGCCACGTACACAGGTCCGACGATCCCAGGTTGTGAGGTCTGCCTGCTTGATCTCTTCCTTCCATATGCCTCGACTCGTCCAAGAGTCCACGCCGTTACTGCGACCCTTGTGCCTCCCTGAGCGACGAAGAGGAGGTCTACTGATCCCGCATCCGCAGAAGTCGCCTTTCCTCCATAGTTTCCCATGGTCTTCGAATTTCTCGACTCCCATTGTCACGTACACAGGTCCACAGATCCCAGATCGTGAGCACTGCCCTCTCGATCTCACCGCTGCCAACCAATTGATGATGGCTAGGGTGGCGTTTGGAGCATGGAATCCACCAAGCCCATCGACTACTACGTCAGGATGTAGAAAATGAAAGAAAAGGGTTTATTTAACTTAGTTACACGGTTCCAGTTACTGAAGCCCACTGCACGCAGGTGCAAGTTAAATATCAGGACCATCTACGCTCACTCCTGAAAGCTCTCCGCTTTTAATACCGCCGTCTACCCTAGGCGAGTCGACTAGGGACTCTGAAGACTGTCCAGATCGTCGACTCCGTTGCGATACCGCACCCATGCTCGCAATAACTCACAGAAACTCCGCCGCCTCCGAAGACACTGGTTTGGAATATTTCGCAAGAAAGCAACCTGCACCTCTCCAGTTATCGACGTTGTTCCCCCCTTTTTTTTCTCCGAGGTTATTTCTCCGAGAAGCAGCAATATTTCAGATATGGTTAGCGTAAAATTCATGCGCACTTCAAGTGCATCGCAATGCCCGACGAGCAACCGCAGGTGTATAAGTGTCGGGAGAGTCCGTTTGTCTGCAATAGCTTTGATAATGCCGACAGAGATATGATAAGGCGTAATGGGCCTGTCACCATGGCGGCAACTTCCCCTGCCTTTCCGGCCGGGATTGGTTCCGTGCAGTGTGATTGACACGTGGCCTCCTCCTCGACGCACTCAAGGAAATTTCTTTCCTAATAAGCGAATTCCAGTAGGCGATTCGGAGTAATTCCGGGGCAACATTTTCTGCTCTTTTTGGAGCGAGACTGATCGAATGACAGTAAGGCAGCACTAGATGAGTGTTCAAATGCCAGTAATTGTTTCCACGACCCTCCTTGAGATGGATACAAAACCTTTGTGTATCAGCCGGACGCCAGGGTGGAAGAGACAACATTTGTTGAATAATGCTGTGCCCTTTCATAGAGTGTTGAACATCTGATCCACCGACTGCTGCTTGCGTGGCTGATAAGCCATATTCATGAGAACGCAGTGTCAGTGTGACACACGACATCAGCCCACAACACTCCTTTCTCCTAAGATTCGTTACAGAACTCCGAAATATGTGGTTAGTCATCAATGCCATAACGTGCGACAGGCCGTCGAACGAGTTTTGACCTTCATGGCTCGACCTTCATGGCTTGCGTGGCTTGGCCCGGACTTGCCCCTGTGGTTGCTTCAGTGCTGGCAGGCAGCTGTTGTGGCCGGTTGGCTGTAGGGGGATGCCTGACGTGATAGTCTGCACTTGTGACTGGATCGGCTTCGAGCCTCCTCCAGGGGCTCCTCAGCTGGTTCCGGTGCCTGTGATGGCGGTCGCCGTTGTCCAGCTGGACCATGTACTAGAGCGGGCCTCGGTCTGTCATAACCCTGGCCGCCTTCCACCTTGGACATTGTCAGAAGCGTTTAACATACACCGCGTCACCGACACGGAACCTCTTAATCTCCGGTCGTTGCATTTCCGGTGCGTATTGCCAGTCCGGATGAAGTCTGCCAGACGCCGCCCTCAACCTTCGTGCGGTTATCAATTCTGCTGGATATTTTCCCATGACCGAATGTGGCGTCGTGTGCGTTTAAACAGGAACCGTGAAATCTTGCACTGCGTCGAAGCTTCCTGTGACTTCTTTATCTGCTCTTAACATCCTCTCTGTCCTACCGTTACTGGCTGGATTATAAGGTGCAGCGAAAATAGCACGCACACCTTTACACTTTAAAAACGTTTGCAACTCCGCGCTAGTGAATGCTGTGCCGTTATCTGAAACGATAATGCCTGGCACACCGTGTGTCGCAAACATCTTCCTTAACCTGGTGACGACAGCTGTAGCCTTCATGGGTGACATGACTTTGATTTTATCCCAGTTGCTGAACTCGTCTGCCACGATCAAGAATACTTCTCCATTAAGTGGGCCAGCAGAATAAATGTGTAGGCGACTCCAAGGATGATCTGGGGTGATCCAAGAATGCACTGGAGCCTTGGGATCGCTTTGCAGGTTACTCTGACATGGCTGACAGTGCCGTACAAACACTTCTATTTTGTGGTCTATTTTCGGCCCCCACAGGAGCCCTCTAGCGGACGCTTTTATGGCATTCATCCCAAGGTGATTTGCATGCAGGAGTTGAAGCACACTTTTACTTGCTGCGTTAGGAATTACAACGCGATTCCCCCACAGTATGCAATCACGATGCAATAACAAGTCTGACTTCCTCACCTCGAAAGTCGCGAACTTGCTGTCCAGTTGTGTTGACGGCGAGCCACTAAGGTTCCATTCCTTTACCATGTATAAGGCTTTGTCCTTCTTGATCAGCGCAGCGATGTCCGCCGCCTGCAGCGGTGCGCACTCGACCGCTTCTAACAGGAGCAGGTCCCCAGGTGAATGTGGCTGGTCTTCGTCTCCCGGAGCTGGCAGATGGCTGAGTACATCGGCATTGGAGTTGCGTTGGCCTCGCCTTTACTGAAGGCTGTAGTTGTACGCAGATAAACATAAAATCCAGCGGAGCATTCTGGGCTACACAACTTCAGGCACTCGCTTGTCCGTGTTAAACAGGCCCAGTAGCGGCTTGTGGTCTGTTATAACCGTAAGTTCTAGCCCAGCAAGATACTGGTGGTACCGTTTGCCGCCAAAGACAACAGCCAAGCCCTCTTTATCAGTCTGAGCATAATTACGTTGACTGGCTCCGAGCATCCGGGAAGCATACGGTATGGACTGTTCCTTCCCGTCAATCGCACGATGGGCTAGCACTGCCCCTACTCCCACCGGAGATGCGTCGCCGCACAAAATTAAAGGACGCTTGGTGTCATAGGGCACGAGTACAGAGTCAGAGCTAGGCAATATTTTTAGTCTCAAATACATGTTGGGGCTGACCTGTCCACTTCCATTCGTGGTCATGGTCGAGCAGTCGATATAGTGGTTCTTCCGCTTTAGTCTTGCACTTGAGGAAACTGCTGTAAAAATTGAGTAACCCCAAGAAGGCTTGCAGCTCCTTTTTTCTTGTGGGTGCGGGCGCTTTATGGATGGCGTCCGTCTTGGTTCGGTTCGGATGTATTCCCGTGTCGTCAATCCCGTGACCCAATAATTCAATGCTCGGCTGGTTGAATTCGCACTTGTCCTTATTTACTCTTAACTGCTTATTCTTCAGACGTGATAGCACGGTCTCTAATCTCTCAGTGTGCTCTTCTGCGTTACGGCGAGAAATTAAGATATCCTCAATATAGGCTTTCACACCGGGTATGCGTGCTAACAGCATGTCAATGACTCGTTGAAATACCCACGACGCCAACGATATACCAAATGGCAGACATATGACTTTGTGCAGTCCCTTTATCTTGTTAACAGTGAGCACTTCAGCCGACTCGAAGTCTAGCGTAAGCTGTTGATAAGTTTGAGCTAGATTATGCTTTGTAAAAAATTGGCTTGAACTTAGAGCTGCGAGCATTTCGGATGTGGTGGACAAAGGGTACTCGCTGCGCTTAATAGCATTGTTTACGGTGAAACGGTAGTCGCCGCACAGGAGTAAAGTTGCGTCTTTTGTCTCTTACCACTACCAGTGGTGTGGCCCAGTTGAAGTATGCGACGGGTTCTCATACCCCTTGCTGCACCAACCAATCGACTTCCTTGCCCAAGTCGTCCTGGAGGGCCAGTGGAACAGCTCGGCTTTTGAGAAACACTAGTTGGGTGTCGTCTTTCAGTTAGATTTGAACTGGTGATCGATTGAAACCAGACAGGCCCTCGCAAAACACCTCGGCAAATCGTCCGGGCACGTCTTTCGCGTTTACTTGCTGGATACCATGGAAGGAAATGCCGAATGGTTTAAAACATTTTCGCCAAATCAGGCTGTTGCCTTGATTCTTTACTACCAGCAAAGGCTGCTTTACCTGCCGGCCCTTGAATTCTACCAAGACGATTGCTCGACCCAGCAGCGGTAACACCTCCTTTGACCAGGTTACGACAGTTGTTCCAGAATCTTGGAGTGGTATTTCACCACAATTTCTCTCGTTTACACGAAATGTATCTTCACTCAAATTCAGCAAGAGGCTCCGGAATAAACCCCCATCGGGAATTGTAGGTGTACTTGATCCATAAACTTCTGTTCTTGCTCATTCACTTCGCAGAGAGAAAACAATGCACTCATTTCGTAAACGCCCTTGCTCTTTACGACTTTCCTCTTTTGCTCAGGTGTCGTCTTCCGGGCCGCTCTACTTTCGTCTTTTGAATGACTAGCCCTCGCTATACGGCCAACCCTTTTGCATTTGAAACATGCCGCTTTTATAAAATTGCATAAATGCGGAGCAAGCTTAACGTTGCAACGGCAGCAACAGGAGCCCTCTGCCGTGGCGCCTTGGTTCGTGCGGGTAGCTTGTGTAACGCCTTGACAGCCCTTTGTCTCGTCTCCGCCTTGCATGCGTATGCCTCGCTGTTGCTTGGCTGTCGCTTCTGCGGTCGCCGCCAAGTCGTTCGCAACCTTGAACGTAAGGTCGTGTTCTGCGAGAAGTCGCTGTTGAACTGTTTCGTTCAGGAGGCCGCCGACTGCTGTTTGGATGGCTGATAAGCGATACTCATGAGAATGCATTGTCAGTGTGAAACGCGATATCAGTACACAAATATAAGCGAAATTAGAAGTTAGCATTGTGATATTGTCGATGGCAAGCGGGGTCAGTTACGCACCTATCGTGGTAAGTTGTGTTTGGAATTGTACGCAGTAGAATTCTGACATCAGGGCGGGTAATTTGTGTCACAGGCTCCCTGGATCCTATTCTAGTGCTTACATTCCGGTCTTCGCAAACTGCTATTGAGGGCGAGGAGTTACGGAGGCGCCATCTGTCGGAAGCGCCTCTCTTGCTTAGTATGAGGGATCACCGCGGCGCGCTCCTCATAGGTTTCGCCTACGGCGCTCAATAAGAACACCACGCGGCAGCCCTCCAGGACATTTATGCAAGTACTCACAAAACAAGGAAAGTTTTTTACTATTAATATAATAATCTTGGGCAAACTGAAAGCACAGAAACGTTTACTGAGCTATCTCTTTACCGAATACGTGCATGAACGCCACTGCGCGAGATCGCTGCGATGGAGTCTCCCGAACCACCCTCTTGTGTGAAGGGTAGGCAAACAATGTGAGAAAATTATGTGAACTATATTCTTATAGTGCGCTGTCTGTAAAGCTAAATTGAGTATATCAGAACGAGGCCTCAGTGCAGGGATCGCACGGGTTCGCTGCGACCGACTGCGCGTCTGCGTGCATGTCCGCGCACAATGATTCGCTTTCGCTGCGTGCACGTTTTCGCACCGTGCCGTGAGCTTTGGGCCGCAGAATATGAGCATTTGACCGTGCACAAGCTACCGTTCCTGCGTGGACGCTATGACAACTGTTCAAAAATAATTTCGTTACAGCGACCTGGATGCCAACGGCGACTGCGATGAGTCATCGCGACGATTCAATCTTTCTTTTCTTCTTCTAGATCCTTGGACGTAAAATGTTATTTCACAAGTTGCGTCGCACTGTATGTTTATCGTTCTTCTCAGCGTGCGATTTCTCGCTGCCTCTTTTTCGTAATCCAGTGCATTAATTCATAACACCGACATGACCATATCGAATGCGTCTTTTTTAAACTGTGTCTTACCGCTTCCTTTCCGTTCCAGTGAACTTGCCAGTATCTAGCATCAACAAGTTCATAGACCAAACCGTCATGAAATTATCCGGGCAGCCGGCGTAGGCGAGCGTCTCAGTACGCGTTTCCTGCTACTCACTGAACATCGAAGTCCCGGCGCCGTAGCAGAAATTTTCCCCGCGGCTGTGCTGGCTGCATACCTGAGTTGCGGCCAATGGCTCTCTGCCGGTTCTAAGTTTCGCGAGCCAAGCTTCAAGCAGCTCCTTGTCCTGCAGCTACGTGTGAATAAGGCTCACACAGTACGGACGCAATGGATTGCGTATGTCTGGCACTCCAGCACCCAGCAGTATCTTACCATGCTGCAGACCTCCAAAGGCAGGCGCTACCTATTATAGTAGTTTCAAATGTTGACAAGCAGACACCCAAGGGGGTAAACCCTCACCGCTTAATCAGAACCACAGCGCAGCTGGGACCTCAAACTTTCGTTTTCACCACACTTCTGCGCTTCCCAAGCAGCCGACGCGGCCGCTGTGTCCACGTGATCCCTCATGCCACGTCACGCCGACGGTGGAGCCAGCTTTTACAGTGGTGGTCAGCTCGCCCCCAACACATCTACAAGTTACACGCAACTGCTCAGCAAGTAGCAGCGAGTGACGTGACGTCCTTGAGGTAGTCGACCGCTTTTGGTCTCTTGGAAGGAACGTAAACTAATTTCGAAGGTTTCCTAGGTGTACGTTGTGGGGCAAAATAAGTTTCTTGAAAAGGGACAGAAGAAGACAGTGGAGCGCCAACTTGCCCAAGAAGCAGTTCTTTTGTAATTTCGAAGGCTTGCTAGCGCTGGTTTCGACGTCACGGTCAGATCCACCCCTAAACTATTCGAACTTAGGGTGTCATACTGAAAGCTGTCGCTCTAAGCAGCGCGAGCAAGCGCGCACGACGCGATATAGCGGTGCCAATTACATCCGTCGATATTTGCGCAAACAGAGGCCTTGAAACAAGCGGGGAAGAAACAAGAAATTCATCAGCCGTTATTTCTACTCCACTAAGCCAATTTTGGCACAGCAGTTTTGGTTGCTCCGTGGAATAACCATAGAGAGGTAATTTCGGTCACGTGACGTAAAGCATTGTTCGCAGCAACACTACCAGATGATGTTACCCTCCGCGCATTTTCGAAGGAAGGTATAAACGTCTGGTGCGTTCCGCCGACAAAGTTTGTGATTTAAGGCGAACATTTTGATTCGCAAGGTAGGTAATTTGATTGATGGTAAGAAAGAGGTCACTGAATGAATTTTTTTTTACTTATACGCGTTTGTTTACTGTGCATGTGCCACCAAATCGCAATCATAGAAATGCCTGCACTTTCCAGCAATTGATTATTTTAAAATAAAAGTGCCATTTTAATTAGGTCGTCGCACTAACCTTCTCAATCTTTTTATCGCACAATGGTGTATGTTGTTTGCGTGCTCCTACCACGTGGTCCTTGTCTGCGCTGAAATCTTAGTTTTCCTGAAGGAGGCTCCTGCACTAAGGTTTCTTTTTTTTTTCACCCTAAATGAGGGCATGGTGTGCAGTTCAGTGAGTACACACCAAACAAAACGCAAAAGCTACACGCACACTTGAATTGGAGGTCATCATCACCACAATAATGAGAACGCAGCTGACAGACGCGGTGAAACATTCGGTCTATGCAAACTGGAAGTGCACAATACTCGCATCATGTTATCGGCGACGAGACTTACTCATGTTGTAGAACGCGAACTGAACAGGAATGACGTCGCTTCATAGGAGAATAATTCGAAACAACTCGCAGCTATTTCATGCGATGCGTTCCGTGAAATCGGCTGTCTAAAAGCGTTTTACAGAAGAGAAAGTAGTTCCATAGACCCTTTAAGCTCGCCTCACCGCATCTAGCAAGCAACTTTCAAAGCAGCAGCATGCACACATGAATTTACTGCCTTCCTGCCCCTTTTTTATTAGGTTATGGGGTTTTACGTGCCAAAACCAATTTGTCATTATGAGGCACGCCGCAGTGGAAGACTCTAGAAATTTCGACCACCTGGGGTTCTTTAAGGTGAACCTAAATCAAAGTACACGGATGTGTTCGCATATCGCCCCCAGCGAAATGCGGCCGCCGAGGCCGGGATTCGATCCTGCGACCTCGTGCTCTGCAGCCCAACGCCATAGCCAATGAGCAACCACAGCAAGTGTGTACCTGCCCTAATAATGTTATCTGCTTTCTCTGTCTCTTTCCCTTCGCAGTGATGATACAGTAATGTGCAGTGACCTACCAGATATTGATCTCACCAAATGGAAGGAACAAAATGAAAGCGGAGAACACAGTAGCGAAGCGAACTGCTCAAGCATGCTGAAGAAAATGTAAGATGTGTATCTTAAGGAGGACATGCTTCTTCACACCGGGAATGTTACGCATGCAACATGCTACAAGCTTAGCGCCGGCCAATAAAGCGAACATTTTCCTCTTACTCCTTATGTGCCTGGTTTATTTATTTATTTATTTATTTATTTATTTATTTATTTATTTATTTATTTCATATCGCAATACTAGATATATGAACAAACATCATGACACGTTAGACAAGTGCGTTGCTCAAAAATTGGCAATGTGAAGAAAACAAGAAAAAATTATTTGGTTCGATACGTTATGCATGTCAATGCGATGCACAATATAAACAAAACGCAAGTGTAAAAATATCAAAATACAAAAAGCAGCATATAAGTGCGACGCTTTCATGAAACATTGCTAAACCATTGGTGATCAGACACTATCATTTCACATTTTGAAGTGCCGCAGTGAAAGCGGCAACAGAAGAGCTGTCGATTACTTCTCTGGGCAAACGATTCCAATCACGGATGGCACGGGGAAAGAAAGAATACATGTAGGTGTTGGTTCTGCAATAAATTTCGCTAATTTTTTTGAAGGGAAAGAACGAGTGGGACGCTGCGTAAGAGGTTTCAGGCACGTGCTTTTGTCGATACCAAGGTTATCATTGTATATCATGTAGAACGTTTTTAGCCTTTCGCGGCACCTACTTGTTTGTAGGGATACTAGATTTGCAGAAATTAATAGAGCAGTTGGCAATGTTTTGCTGCTGTACTAATTAAAAATGAATCTAGCTGCCTTTCGCTGAATGTTTTCTAGTTTCCTTATATTTGTATTTGTGTGCTGATCCCACACTGCCGCAGCGTATACGAGTGTCGGCCTTATATACGTTTTATAGGCCAATAGTTTTACATTGCTTGAAGCTTTGGGAAGTGTTCACCGTAAGTAACCTAGTTGTGGCGTGGCTTTCTTGTGTATGTATGTGACGTGATCATACCATCGAAGATCAGATGTAATAGTTACCCCAAAGTATTTGTAACTTGAAACTACGGACAAATTGTTACCGCTGATGCTATAAGTGAAAGTGAGTGGATTCATCTTACGCGTAAGTCTCATTGCTGCCGTTTTGCTGTGGTTTATTTGCATCTGCCACGAAATACACCAATTTGTAATCTGGGCTAAAGATTTGTTAAGAGAAACCTGGTTATCAGTACTGTGGATTTCGTTATATAGAATTGAATCGTCCGCAAACAAGCAGATTTTTACCGGCATGTCTTGATCAATGTCGTTTATGAAGATCAAAAAGAATAACGGCCCAAGAACAGAATCTTGGGGGATACCTGAACGAACGTAGGCAGAATCTAAACTGACACCGTCGATGGACACTGATTGCTGCCTAAATGACGTATGCTGCGATCCATGCAAGGAGGGAATACTTTTTGAGTAGAGGTCTTAGTCTCAAAAGAAGTTTAGCATGCGATACACGATCAAAACCTTTCTCGAAGTCGAGGAATATGACGTCAACCTGACCAGCTGTATCCAACGCTGCGGCAAAGTTGTGAATGCTCTCTAGTAGTTGCGTTTTTGTAGAAACTCCTCATCGGAAACCATGCGGCGACTATCGATTATTTTATTATCTTCAATGAAGCTGGAAATATGTTTAAAAACACTGTGTTCCAATACTTTGGCACAAGTGCAGAGAAGAGAAATTGGCCTATAAGAGGTAACAATGGATGGATCGCCTTTTTTGGGTATTGGAGTTATTCTGGCGCATTTCCAATCACTAGGGATTTCGGAGTGTGACAGCGATTTCCTAAATATTAAACATGAGAATTTCGCGCACCACTCAGCATATCGGTATAGGAAAGCGCAAGGGTTTCCGTCTATCCCAGATAACTTTCTGACATCTTGTTTAGGTAAATTGATAGTATTCCCTCCTCACTGATAGTGATGTCATCAATGGGTGGTACTGCTTCAAAGGTAAAAAATGTGGAACGGTACCATCGTCGTCAGTGAACACCGAGCAGAAGTAGTTGTTAAGTGCATCAGCCATTTCCTTCTCATCAGTTCTAGCCGTACCGTTAATTAGGAGACTCGCGATAGGTTTCTTTTCTTTCGGAGATAGGTGTCGCCAGAATTTTTACGGGCATGTAGAAAGAAAACTTTTTAAGGACACATCTTGATAATAGTCCCTTGCCCTCTTGATGTCGTGCTTTAGACGAGTTCACAGTTCAGATAAATTGTGGACACTATGAGCAGAGGGGCGTCGCCGTTGCTGCCTACTTGCTTTTTTTTTTTACTTTTCTTCCCAGTCGAACAATATCTTTTGTTATCCAAGGATTCGTAGTACGCCGTTATCTCAGCTTCCAAGGTACAAAATTGTTCATGCATTGCCAGACCGCTTCTTTGAAAAAAACACCACAGGCTGTCGACAGATATGTTGCTTGTTTTGTACCCCGACACAAAAATAGAAAATGAACAATCTAATGTATCTAGTATGTCGACATCGCTGGCTTGGGTAAACAAGACAATTAGCCTCTCCTTTCTCTGTTTTTCAGGCATGACGTTAACTGGGATTGTGAGACAAGTCATTTTGTGATGCAATATTCCGTCAAAAAGATACACTGTCGGGTTTCGCTTGGGCAGTGTATCGTTAACAAGGAATAAATCTAAAACAGAGGCGCTAGTTCTACTGACGAGTGTTGGTAGTTTTGGAAGTTGGGTTAAAGCATGGAGGAGGACAATGTCAACGAGAGGCTCAGTGGAAGCGGAAAGTGAATCAGGGAACTCGTCTGCCCAGCTCACATCAGGAACATTGAAGTCTCCGACTAATAATAAATTGCTCTTACTGTTTCTATGTACACACAGGAATTCATTAAGTTTCTCAAAGAAAACACTGGGTGAACTTGGTGGACGATAAAATACCCCAACCAGAAGGTGGAAATCCCTTGAAACAAATTTTACTATAACACATTCTACGTCCGCGATATCGGGTAACCTCGTGGCATTCACAGATTCGCGAAATATAACTCCTACACCACCGCCACGGGAGCCCCTATGTTTCCTGTAAATTCTATAGCCGGCTGGTGTAATTTCCGAGTCATTATTGTCGTAGTGAAGCCATGTTTCAGTGATAACTAATATATCCGGGTTATGAGTGATCACAATAGTTTCAAGGTCCACCGTTTTATTGACAATGCTGCGGGCATTCATGTTCACACAACAAAGTGTTCTTTCCGTGCAGCTTCCTCGTCATTTTGGCTGTGCACTCGCTTTTATGTGTTTATGAAGAGGGACGATTATTTTTTCGGCAGTGTTCCATTCAAACAATTCGTTGTCAATTTTAACTTTATTGTGAACCAACCTCACCTTTCAGCCATTACCTCTCGCGTCAGCTGTGTTATCCCAAAGATGTTTCCTAAGCTGTCTGGTTGAGGCTGAAAAATCTTCAGAAATCGATACACTGCTTCCTTTTGGCTTAAAGCGATTTTTGAGCACCCTCATCTTTTCGTGATGGTCGAACAGCTTCAGTATCGTAGGCTGTGGTCTATTCGATTTCCTCGTTCCCAATCTGTGAATTCTTTCGACGGATAGTACTTGCAAGCCCAGTTTGTTCCGGAATAGATCGTCAACCACGCTTTCTGCAAGAAATTCAGGCGTTTCCCGAGTATTTTCAGGAATACCAAATATGATTAGATTATTCCTTCCACCTCGGTCCTTGATTTCAACTAACTTTCTTTCCAAATTCTCCATCGTTCTTTCCATATCTGTCATTTTCTCGCGAAATACTTTCACTACAGCCAGAGACGTCTCGACGGCCTTAAGTTTTCCCTCTATTGCGTCAAACCTTTGCTGCATGCTTCTTTGAGCGCCAAGTAGCTGTTTTAAAAGCTGTTCAGTGAATTTACGAATTATTATTACGAATTTATTATTGTTCCCGTCGTTCTACAACGAATTAATCTCATTTGCCCATTGCTGCTCTTCGTGCTTGCGTAAAGCTGCTGAAGAGAAAAAAAATCTCGCATTATTGATTCCTTTGGCTTTCAACGTGTTTGCTTTGACTTGACTTTCAACGTGTTGGCTTTGACAGGAGTCTCCCGCAGCGCACACCGCAATCTTCAACAGCAATTTGCGCTCGTGATCCACACAACGTTTTCTTTTCTTACACCTCACTGTTGCCTGATTTGACCTCCGAAGTACATGTAGAAAGCTACGGCCTTCGCCCGCCGCAGTGCTTGATAAGAATGATAAATCTTTTTAGTGTGAATGCTTCCTCGGCCTGCTAGTGGTAACTAAGTTGGGGAAACGAAAAAAAGTAAGCAAATTGCGTTTTGTAGCAACGCTTCCTCGCCCAATTTCCCCATGCAAAAAATACCAGATTTGGTAACCACAGGGTACAGCGTTAGCAGGAGTCTGTGGGCCTCCACTGAGGAACCGACGCACTTGTCGATCTAGGACTGCCACTGCTATCATGCATTTAAAACGTTTGTCATCATCATCGAAGCTGGTCATTTGGCCCCGGTGCTTTTGAGGGAGCGCTGCGTACTTAGGGGACTTTCTTGGCAGCTGCCTGTTTGTTGGGATGGTGGCCGGGTTGCACAGCTTGCAACCCAACAGGCGTCTTCTGGTGTGCACGGTGGCCAGCGCGAAAGAACTACGGCGTAAGGGCAACACCGGTGTGGGCCTTACATACAAGTGGTCTGCGTGGCAGCGAAACCAGCGCCCAGAGCTTCTATCGTATGTTGGTGTTCTCTACGCACTGTCTGTGTGGCTACAAAAAGAAGGATCTATCGGTTTGCTGCAACTTCATGAAGGTACATTGCTGCAGTGGTTCTAGGTTGGTATCACGCCCACAGCAGCGTGCGGTGCTTAATTACCTGGTACACTGCAATGGCCGAGAAGCACCCACCCCCCATACACCCTAGATGGAAATAAAACAGCAATTGAAAGCAGAAGGATAGGACCGTGGTTAGCGCACCCTGCTCTCAAATGCACATAGCCAAGTATGTGCGGTTCGTTTGACTATTGCGTATCAAAAACTAAAGCAGCCTCAACTCCACCTGACAACTACGTATTGCGAAGCATGCTCGTTTTCGTACAGAATGGTTCTTATGAATCATATCGGCAGTTCTGGGCCGAACAGTGAAGGACTTTAGAGCACAGCTCTTAAGTGCCGATTGCTGCATTGAGCGTCGGCGTGTCTCGGGGTTGTCGTCGTAGACGTAACCGAGCGAACGTAGAGTGCAGCGGTGGATAAAAAGTGAAGAGAGCGCGAGGAGGAAAGCGGAGGAAGAGGCTACAGGGAAAGCACGAAGCGTAAAGTGCAATAGGAGGGTATGGCGAAAGCTTGAGAAGAAAAGCGTAGTGCCGCTCTGCGGCGACGATGGCGCTACAGCAGTGCGTCTTCTGTTCAGCTATGGCATGCGGCGAGCGCGTCCAACGGTACTGCACCTGCACGTGAAAACAAAGCGCTGCACAGCGGAGGTCTGTTTGCGACGGCTCCTGTGAATCGCGCCCACACGTCAACCACGTGGTGCTTCGCAATGTTCCGATTAGGGAGGCAGTCGCGCCCCACTTCGCTCCATTTACAACGAGCCGCATGTGACTAGTTGTCTGCGCCAGCCAATAAAATTGCCGTGGTTAAATGCGGTTAAACCAGGTATGTCTAGCTATAGCTCAGTTTTGCAGGATTTGGGTGTCACGGATCTCATCCGGAGAACACTCTGGCCGAAAGAATGGACTAGGCGACAGGTGTACCCACACAGATGCACATTTAATACAACCAACGTGACACAACACCAGAACACTAACCAAACAAAACCAACAAAATACAAAGGCTATCAGTACACACAACCCGGTAACACTGCTACTAGCGTTTTACTGTTGGTGGTTGGCGTTCGTGCTCACGTCTGGTTCGGTGCGGATGTAGCGTGGTATGGGTCCCTTAGCCGGCGTCGGAGTGGCGTTTGACGTTCTAGGGCTGGCGTCGTTGGTTGCGTCGTACACGCTCCCGGTCCGAGCGCCCGTGGAGCTGTTGCCGATGATGTTGGCGTTGGGGCACCACCCGGAAGAGTGGCAACAGCGCTGGAGACACCCCTGGCCGTAGCAGGTGGTAGCGTCCATAGAGTTTCCTACAAAATTACTAGAGGGAACTCTGGCGCTAGTGTCTACGTGAGCTACAATGGGAGCGGTTGTCCCAGCATGGGAATTATGGGAAGTACATGGATTTGCCTAAACTTCGTCCTTTTTGGCTTCAAATGGCTGTGTGACTTAGTAAACTCGTCATTTTCAACAGTTTATTGCGTAATAAATAATTAAATAAACATCGTTAAAATTGCCCAACTGCAGGATTCGAACACAGGGACTCTAGTACAGAAGCCTGATATTGAAACCATTAAGCCACGGATGCATGTATCGACAAGCGAATGAAACGCACTTATGAATTTATCGCGGGCATGCCAGTGCTTTGAGACGCTTGGTGCGTTTCGATTTGGGCACATAAACAAGCTCAATCATTGCAATTAATAGCAATTGTACGCGTTCCCCGGCGTCTTCTACACTTCAAAGAATATAGATTGCACTGAAATATACGACAATAAGATTTATATAGCGTAATATACAAAGCCACAAGAACGTCTGAATCCACAAGCCCGAAGATCAGACAAGTCCATGTACTTCCCATCATTCCCATGGTAGGACAACCGCTGCAGCGCCAGAGCTCCCTCTAGTAATTTTGTAGGAAACTCTATGGTAGCGTCCTCAGTGGACTCCCCGGAATGGGCTCAGGAACGGCAGGAAGTCTGCGGTGCGAAGCCGTAGAACGCGAGCTCACCGGAGCAGTAGCCGGCGTCGCTCTCTTCCGGCCGAACCGTCCCTGAGTTGCCGAGTGTCCGCTGCTTCGTTCTTCCTCCCTGTGCCTCGGCCTTCCTCGCCCTTTTATAGCCATGACGTTAGTTCACGTAATCCTTCTCTTCGTCTTCTTCTCTTCTCCATCATCGCTTTCCATCTCACCGGATACTGCTTCTTCTCTTCTCCACCAATCATCTCTTGTCACCTCACTGAGTACTTTTTCTTTATCTTCTTTCGTCTTCGGTTAATCCACGTCACACTTAAAACTTTTCTTTCTTGTGAGGAGGGGAAACCTTTGTAAGATTTGGCCCTTACTTTAGGGTCCCATTGGCTCGCGCTACTCCACGTGCCCGCCGGATCAGCGGCCGCTGCTTTTGCAAGTCTAAGCCTGTACGCGCAGTCTTCCAGGAGGAAGGTGAAGATGAAGAAATAGGGCAGTAACCCGGAGGGTGTGGGTACTCCCAGGTGGAATGATACGATGTGTGCTTTCCTCCACAGTAGGGACAGTGTGAGGGATAATGTATGGGGTGGAAGAGGTGAAGATAAAAGAGACACGGAAATGAATTTTCTTGAAGCTATCGCATTGTTGAGGAATGACCTAGCGCTTGCCAGAAGGTAACGCGTTTTGAAAAACTCGAATAGGGCCAGTCATGGAAGTATTCGCGTAGGCGTATGTTACAGGCGAAATTATCCAAATCTTTCAGCAGTTGAAATTCACTCTGTCCGCCTGTAACTGGACAAAAATTGAGACCACGACGCCGAACACTGCACTCATCAGCTGCTATTAGAATGTCCGAAATATTACCAATATTGTTCTGGCCTTAATCGAAACAATTCCTAAGAGAGGTTGACGAAGAAGTAATGGAGTGCATTTCAAAAGGCTTGGTTATAAAAGGGGCGGAATTACAATCCCTGTCCTAGCATGCAGAACGGCACCCAACACCATCACGGAACAGGGGCTCGGCTTTCAATGCGTGAATTTCATTGCGTTTTTTTTTACTCAATGCCTCTATGGCGGCGGATTGGGGAGATAACAAGTTTAATCTCGCTACAATTTGACTTTCTTGTTTCTTGAATTTCTTACTGGAAGAACGATTTTGATTCAACAGAACATGCGTGAGTTGTAAAGTGCTTGTTATTATGTTGTCCCATCTAGCCTTTTTGCGTTCGGATATGTAAGACAGAGCTGGTTTTGCAAAGATACGGAGAGCCTTCGGTGCAACAGAAATAGCTAGGTAGGTATTTACCGTATCTACATCTCGATCAATGCGGATTCTTTCTTCTAAAACCGTCCATAGCCTAAAGAATTCATTTGAATATAGGTAAGTGATATTATTACCAGGAGACACAGTTCTTAGTCAATTCGCAGATGCGTCGTTACCGGCTTGGGTGTAGGCACTGCGAAGCTCGTAGTAAGCACCTCTAGGGGAGAAACCTGTTATGTCCTGTGCTGAAGGAACTCTTTACCTGACGAAGATCACGGTGCCGTGTTTCTTGGTGGATTCGTTGAAGTAGCCTTCGTTCCGCGGCGCTGCATTTTTCGTTTCTGGGGTGGTGATTCCATTTGAGAGGGACTACCATTAGTTGTTTAGCTCATCATGAGCGCCGGGTTGCGTATTTCCAATTGCTAGTAGGTACACCGGGGCGTGGAACTTGCGGATATGACGGACGTTTGCGCGCATACGCGAACAAGAGTGGGTGCGTGAGAGGAAATGCGGGGAATTTCGCTCCTTGAATATACGAGTCTGCCTAGGCACTACGGAGCCGCGGTAGTGCTCAACTTAGCATCGCAAGTTGGCGGCTCCGCGCATTTATTTTTATTCAATTGTGCTTTTTTACTAATTAAAAGAACGTGTAATTATTTGGCATTTTTGGCGGCGCCTGCAGGACACCAAAGCTGCAGAGGCATGCGCGTGCCAGGAGAGTATAAGATCGGCTGTCCACTGTCACTGACAGCCAATTTTTTATGCGACATCTCCCTGGCATGCTTCGGCCTCCGCGGCTCCACCCACGGTCCGCCCTGTTACCAGCTTTCATCCCCCGCTACCGCTTGGGTGCCCCGGAGATCCTTCGCCGCCTGCTTTAATATAACCTCAGGTGCTCTCCTGAGGCTTCCGTTTGCCGGTTACATGTGCCCTCCTGGAGCTCTTCTTGTAAAATATGTAATCTGTCGTCGCGACTAAAAGAGCGACCCACGACTTACACAACACTAGTCAGAACCTTGCACCTTCAGACACAACGATCATGAAATTGGGCGTCAGTGCCCGCTGCGTCACCGCGCGGGCAGCCAGCGGCGCACCGTAAGCAAAGTGGACCGCACTCCGCAATGCCGGCATGCCTAGGGGCAAACGCATACAACACGGGTTAATAAACCTCCTCCGTTGTGCCTAGGCCGACTCACATATTCAAGGAGCCAAAGCCTCCAGAATTTTTCTCTCGAACCCGCTCTTACTCGCGCCTGCGAAAAACGTCGGGCGCCGTGAAAAGCGCCACGCTCCATTGTACCTACTAGCAATTGTAAAAACGCCGCCTGGTTCAAAGATCGGCCCACAATGGACTGTTGCTCTGCGTCTTGCTGAGGCGGATCGCAAGTGCACTGTCTAACCAAGAGTGGGACGTTGCCCTGAACGGTTTGCAAAGGAGGTGCTGAATGGGGTAGGCCATGAGTGAGACGCCTTCGAAGCTCGGGCGTAAGTCATCAGCGGGCAGCACGCGGTCCAGGGGCAGACATTCCAATCCACGGTTCAGAAAAGATACCAGTCGAGAGTGGCTACAGGATTTTTACAGCAGTGCGTTGAAATAGGACGCTTCTTGGTTGAAGCAACCAAAGAATGTGGCACTGGGGTGCCCTCTTCAGCGGTTCATGGTTCTTGGTAGAATAAGAGCGGCATAGATTCTGGTGTCTTCAGGGCGTTGCTTGGCGATGTGGCTACTGACTTCTTAGTCGCTGTCGAAAGCTCTTCATGCAGATACTCGAGCATGGTTTTTGGAGCCTACGTGAAAAACGTTCGCCGTGTTATTCTCGGGGACGAAATCCAATAGTCATGGCACGTCCTGGCAAGCGCGGGCGTTTCGCTCAACGTACGATCAAAATACTGGTACCTATGTTTTGCCTGGCAGTCACCTACAACGGTTAAAGACGGAGCACTCTTCGGATACTTCCAGCAGACAAGCTCCAACGCGGTTTTCTCCGCAACCATGGTTGCAATATACCAGAAAAAAATAGTTTCTTGATCCCGGAAAATGTATAAAATGAAGTAGACGTGCCTTTGAAGCGATTTATTGACGTTTCTGCCGGGATCCGGTCTTCATCAAAATACAATGTATGGCTTAGCTACAGTTTATATACATGCGCATATCAACGAGATCTAGATATGTTTACATAAAAAGAGAAGTAAACGCGCGATAAGAATGCCTCTCAATTGTTCTGAAAAATAGCGGATACATGTCTAAACAGATGCCGTTTGCAAACACATCAATTATATATACGTGCAAAAGATGAAAATCTAATGAATTATCAGGTGACAGCAATACCGTCTCCAAATAGGTGCTATGTCACCAATCAAAAACAACAAATAAAATAAAGATATAAACAACACCGAAAAATACCGACGTCAAAAGGACAAATAATGCCGTACTAGCAAGAAGAAGTGAAACGAGGAAAGATATGACGGGCTATGTGGACAGGCAACTCAATTTTCCTACACTTGCGTTCAAGCCAGACGTGACGATATCAAACTTATAGATAAGAAAAGATTCATGAGCTTCTTTACCATAATTTCAACGAAATCCCGACTCATGCAACGTGACTTTAATCCTGCCAAATGAAATGAGCCGTCAGGCAGATGTACGTGTTGTGAGATGGGCAGTTTGAGCAACGTATTAGCGTGGGATTTGTGATTGTTAAAGCGCAATTGAAAAGGCGCTTCTGTTGGTCTAATGTACTGTTTTTGAACAGTGTACATTCAAGCATATATATTACATTTTTAGTAACGCAGTTGAAATCGCCTTTGAGTTTTAGATTAAAGTTTAAAGCCGTACTAGTTACCTGCTGCGATGTACACATGTAGGGGCATACGCGTCATAACACGCATGATAGCGTCAGGGCAATCATGCTTAGATAATGATGACAGTATATTAATAGAGGGAACATAAGACATCCACCCAAACGTAGCTAAGTGCTACAAAAGAAATACATACGAGTTCCTCGAAAGAAAAGCTTCGCAGTTGAAGAAAAATTCGTGCTGGTCCGAGACTCGAATCCGGGACCACCGCCTTTCCGGGGTTGCCTCTCTGCCATCTGTGCTAACCAGGCGGCTAAGATACGGCAGGCGAAGTCTAATTTATCAACAAGTCAGAAGCAAAGGCAAGAGTTTGACGCAATAGTGACGCAACGCGCAAGGTGGAGAGAAGGTATTAATAAAAAAAATGAGGCATCAACCCGCACGTAGCTAAGTGCTACCAGTACGACGCTATTTTTCCTATTTTTCTTTTGTTTCTTCATTTGTTAATTTTGATTGGCGACATAGCACCTATTCGGTGACGGTTTTGCCGTCACTTGGCAAATCTTTCAAATTTCAATATTTGTGTATATCTTCAAATGATGTGCCTGCAAACGCCATCTGTTCGTGCATTTTCTTCGTTTTTATGTAAACATATCTTCATCTGGTTGATAGGCACATGTATATGAACTCTGCTTATGACGTACACTGTATTGTGATAACGGCCGGACCCCGGCCGAAACGTCAATAATCACTTCATACTCGCGTCTATTACAATATATATATATATATATATATATATATATATATATATATATATATATATATATATATATTTCATACTGCAGATCTAGATCAGGTCGAAGCAGGGTGGTGAAACACAACAATAATACAATGCATTATTCAATCAAGTAGGGCGGTAAGACACAACAGTGGTACAATGAATCAATCAATTGAAACAGGTAACAACGAGTTATTCCAGTCTGTTATAGTTCGAGAAAAAAAAACACTTGAATACATCCGTCCTTGCCAAATAAAGTGTTAGTGAATACGGATCATGGTGTCGAGTAAGCTTAGACGTTGTACTAGACAGATACGATGCAGGATTAATTGATAAGTCTCCAGTAAGTCTCGATAGTGAAGTAGACGCGCGTATGGAGCGAATTATTGAGGTTTCGGCCAGGGTCCGGTATTCATCTGAATACAATGTATGGCGTGAGCTTGGAGACGCTAAGATTATTTTTTCATGCTACTTTACACAATTATTCGTAATTATTTATCATCGTCTCAGATATATTTAGGCGAAAAGTGCCAATGAGAAAATTCTAGAGCAACATGAAAAACTCCCGATACAGCTTACTGTTGCACAAAATGTGCTACACAAAAGCGTTTTTCCGAGCGCTAAAGAAGCCCGCGAATACACGCGAATGTCCTCAAGCAGCCAGTCGAGCGGCAATTTGGCCTGCATTTGCAGGTTTCTTTTACTGTCGGAAAAACTCTTCTATGTAGGACGTAGTGAGCAACAGAAAGCTGTATCGAGAGTTTTTCATGTCGTTCTGCACTTTTCTCACTGAAATTTTTCATCTAATTGTAATATTTTATAAGTTGATGAATTCATTAAGAATAATTATCTGATTGGGTGGAATAAAAACAATTTAAGTATCTTCAAGCGACGACACACAAGAGCAGCTTGGTTATGTTCAGCTACGTGGCATTCTAAATTTTTTAAACTCTGGCTAAAGTTAGCTGGGACCGCTTGTATGCAGCTATGAAGAAAGACGCCGCAGCGGAAGAATAACAAAGGTGTGTAGAGTAAACCTAGCCGCGCGTATTCATGGCCTCTTTCCTCCTTGCAACGATTGCTTGGTTTAGCGGCTTCTGTTTGTGTCCGCAGGACATTTGTGGCTTGCTAAAGATGGTGATTGAAAATAATAATTTGTTCAGTTTATTCCTCCATACCGTCTCTGGTAATGCGATCACAATGAAAAATTTTGCCAATGCTGCTACGCTGAGTAGACAATTCGCTTCCACGGATCGTCGAGACTATTGGCAAGCCTGTACTTCCTGGAAAACTAATCTTCCTCTAGAACTTTCAAGGCGTTTCCTGGAGAGTTTGTCACAATGCCATCGATGTTCTTCCTGCAACAAGAAGCGCAGAAAGCTCACATTAGCCATTTCTGGTGAAGTTGACTTAAGGATACTTTGCACCTTGCGTTCTTTCTTCGTTTTGGGACGTTTACGATGACGTATAATTTCTGCGCCTTATGCTTGAGAACCTCTCCATCCTTGCAGTTTTTATGTTGTAGTACATTATCGGGTTCTTTTTGGTGCGTGTGGCATACATTTTCAACGTATCTTATACAAATGTCCAAAAAGAATTTCATTATACATTCTTCAATGGTAATATAAAACTTGAACAGTATTTTCAGAACTCAGGAGCAGATAAATAAGTTGAGCAAATGCCTTCTTTCGCCAAGATATTTGTTTGGGTTTAACTTCCTGCAATTTCCATTTTGGTGCCGAACGATGAAAGCCTCCTTAATAATTTTGACCATACCGGATTCTTAAATCACTCCTAAATATAAGTACGTAACAGCATTTGTTTGCATTTAGCTCAGTGAGCTTTTCCCGTCACGGCTCAGATTCAAACCCGCGACCTCACCTACTGCACCAGATTGTCATAGTCACAAATCCAAAGCAGGTCTGGGGTTAGAATGTAAGTGAGAGCAGTGAATTTAGTGTTTCAATGTTTCTCTCATTTCCTCAATCCACTCAAATAGCTTTGTGGCGACTGCTCATGGCCGTTTAATTAGTCACAGCTCTAACCCAAACGGAAAGACAAAGACGCCAGTGATTTTAAGGAACTCGAGCGCAGAAGTGTCGATCATGCAAATTTTTTTGTACGCACGCGAGAGACCATAAAATTTGTTCTTTGAACTAAATTAAAGCGAGACCTTCCCGTCATCCTACGCGATTTAGCGTTTCCCGTAAGCATTCCCGCGCAAAAAAATTAAGGTGTCATTAAAGAAAATCTCCCAAATTTAGAAGATCAGGCCTGAACAAAAAATTTACTTTTGAAAGCCTTCCGCTGCCGATAAAAGTTCATCAGTATGGTCAAGCTGCACAACGTCGCAACGATAGGTCCTCATGGCCGAGGGCCATGAGGACCTATCGCTATACCTATCGGCTATGTGGCTGTGAAGTGTCATTATACTGTGTAACAAATTATAACATCACATTGAATTCATTCAATTTCTATTAGTACATAACATTACATTACAATCATTGCAATAAAATCAATGAGAGGAGGAGATTGGTGAACATCCTACTTAATATCCTTGCTAATAAAGCGAAGCTGTCTATGGCTGTGATCCAGGATTTTGTGGCGCCCGCAAGGAAAAACTCTACCCTAAAATATGACCCTAAAAAGTGAGAGTGAAATAGCCATCAATAAAAGCAAACACATATCACCGCTCGCGTCGGAGCTCGATTTAATGGCCACCTGCTTCTAAAACAGCGCTCCATCGCAGCTGTCTCGCTTTGTATGTATGACGTAGTGTGTGAGGTAGTGTACGCCTGATAAGGCGACCAAGGGGAATTTTTGGCACCATTTCGCTCTACCATTGCTATGGGAAGTCCAGGTGTGCTGCGTACGTCGGAAGAGCCGCTTATCTACGAGCAGCGAGAGCAGTGGCAGGAGAGAGACCGTCGGTGTCGTGCTAACCCAGCGGCCCGAGAAGAACGTGCCCGCATTGTGGTAAGCGAAGAGCAAGAGAGGACGACACATATCGGGACACCGAGAATGCCGCAAAAGGACGTAGATGCCACGAGGGCAGGGTGCCGGGATTCGGTGGCGATGCGCAAGGTTCCAAAAAGACTCTCTCGATCGCAACTTCGGATCAAGCTGCCGACGTGATCGCCTATGTTTCGCTAACGACCTCTCGGGAGCCAACGACATGCGGCCGGAAGAGCGACGGCCGAAGGGGGTGGATGTGCTGACGCGGTGTTTTACACGCAAAAACATTGGGCAGTTGCGAGTCTGCGGCACGTGCAAGAAGGCGCTGATAAACTGTAACGTGGCTCGATTCAGTACAACGCGTGTTGAGAGGCTCTGCTAAAGAATGCGCTTCCACGTTTCTCGACGACGAACGGTCACGTGTACCCGCATGTGCCGGCGCATCTTCCGAAGCTCAATGCCGATCGGATCAGCTTCGCTGGTGATCCACGTTAACAAAGCGCAATGGCTCATAAATTTTTTATTTGTCTTTCTCAACTTACCACTATAAGTTTCGCTGTGGATAGCCGAGCTGCTGGACGCAAGTATAACACACCTGCTTTTGCTGCGTACAAAACGAAAATGCGCACAGTGAAGCTGCGATTGATTTAAGCTCATCCTACTTTAAAGCTAAGTTGCCCTGAAATGGCTGTTTCGTGATACCTGAAAATCGTAAGGCGAAAGAAAAATAATATAAATTATGGGGCTTTAAGTGCCAAAAACACCTTCTGATTATGAGGCACGCCGTAGAGGAGGACTACGAAAATTTGGAACACCTGGGGTTCTTTAACGTGCCCCTCAATCTATGCACACCTGTATTTTCGCCTTTCGCCCACATCTAAATGCGGCATCCGTGGCTGGGATTTGATCCCGCGATCTCGTACTCAGCGGCCGAGCACTATAGACGCTGACCAACCACAGCGGGTTGTAAGGCGAAAGAGGAAATGACAGCGTATGATTCCAAATGATGGGTTAGCAATAGAAACGCGAACCTAGTGCCACATCCAACTTGATTTGAATTTCGTACGTTTTGCTACTGATTCTCAAAGCTAGAAAGTTGTGTTTGGTTTACTGCGCGCACTCTCGCCAATTTTTATTTCACAGATTTCTGTACACAGGCGCATAAAACGTTTTTGTGGAATGGTCCTAATCTTTGCTCGAACTGTGGCGTTAAAATGATTGTTTTAAATTTCATGCTTGCGGGTGAAATTATCGCATTTAGGACCCGTCATTCACTGGGGTATGGCTTCGTTTCTACAGATAAACCTGGCTCATCCTTGTGAACTGTTGTCTGCGCTTTTCGCAGGCAAAGTACTACCAGAGCTCCGCTACATGACTTCTGACTGCGAGCCACCCCTCCCCCCCCTTGCAATGCGCTTAGTTCACGCTCCTTATGCTCATGGCTCTGTTAATGTTTCGCCTCAGCCTCTATAATCATTGCCTTGTTTCATGGTCCGAACTCGGTAGCACTTTTTCACTTTACCGCACCCTGCCCCCCAATGCTACGATCTGTTTAGATTCTCGAACTGTTATTAAAACGAACACCTACTGTGTCAGAAGCCTCTCATGGATGGCATCAAGCCACCATAGGCATTGGGTGTCTTGATAGGTCTTTTTTATCGTTTGTCTCTTTTTTTATTGTATCAGTCTATGGCTAGGGCCGCAGCCCCGTCATGCGACAATTCTCATGCCTAGTACCTGTAGAAAAATGCCTAATTTGCAAAGTTAAGACATTTAATCGTTATAATAGTGTATATTTGAATGATCCGTAGCTTTATAAGCAACAAGGAAAAGTTTAAACAATAATGAAAAAAAACACGACAATACTCATAGGAATACGTCAGCCTCCTTCAAAAATGTATGGGGAAGCTTATAGCATAAGTGAGCCAACTACTATTTTGGGATGAGAAAAATTTAAATTTGGGGTTGGGTAAATGTGAAATTCGGGGTTGGGTAATTTTTACACTTGGAGGTGGGCCAAAAGAAATTTCGAGGTTAGCCAACTTAGATTCGGTGGTGGGCCAACTTAAATTTGAGGACAGGCCAGCTTGAAATTAAAAGTAGGACAACTCAAAGTTTGCGCGTGGGCCAACTTAACTTTGTGGGTCGACCAGTTTGAAATTTGTGGGAATGCCAGCTTGAAATTTGTGGGTGGGCCTACTTTAAATTTAGGGGTGGGTCTACTTAAAATTTGAACGTTTATCAGACAACTCTAGTAGAGTGTTCGTATTCGTGTTGTGTATTGTTTTCCGCTAATAGCGTTCTTCTTTCTTTTCATTTTATTCTGTTTCTTGTCGTACGTTAGGCTAGAAACAAAATTAATCTTCAGTTGAAATCAGTTTTCTGCTGCCTACACACCTCAGTTTCACAGAAGACAATGGTTTTTCACAGGCGGATCGAGACCTGGGTGATCAAACAGGAAATGTACGGGGAGGTCTCTGCAGGGACTCAACGTTTCAATAAGCGGTGTTTTCTTCGTAATGGGCCCTCACGTAGACAAGTTCCGTTATCGTAACATTGGCTTCCTGCAGAGACATCGCTTGTGCAGTTCCTGTTCGACCACTCCATGCTGTCGTATCGGCAGCGCTGTATGGCTTTGCGCCATCTAACGCCGTGAACGAAGTAGCCCCACTGAAAGCCCGGCTTTGAACTCGCACAGAACTTTGTGGCAACTCCTTGCTATACTCGCGGACTCAAGCGGGGCAACCATAAATGCTTGTCAGTGCGTTTCCTGAAAGAAAAGTACGCTCGTCAAAAGATAGGCTCTAGGCCGAGGCTTCCATTGCGAGGGTGCTGCTAATAACGCCAAGATTTAAACATTTTGTTAACCTCTTTTTTGCGGAGAACGATAGCTCACGAGGTGACGGAATTTTAAGTGCAATATTTCATAACTTGCGCTGTAGTCTGAGAAGCTCAATAAAGTGGCCATGCTTCAAGCACTGCTCGTTCAAAACTGGGAAAATCCAACACATGCCCGAACAGCTCATACACTTATCCATATCAGTTCGTTATTTAAATACTCGGTAGTTACTAACTGGAATAAAGTTATGTCGGCTTAGTGATGCAGCCTTGTCGAAGTTGTGGCTTTAGTATATAGCAGCTGCATTTTATTTTGACCTGCTCAGGCTAAAAGCTCCATACATTGACTAGACTTGGCAAATGCTTGACGCTAAGCGGAAGTTACAAAAGGTCACCTGAAAAATCGACGAATTGTGAATGTGTGGTCGGCTGTCGACACGTAGGCCTTGTCCACATAATCGTGGGCCGAGCTGTTGAGAGATCGGCGAGCAGTCACCCAGGACATCCTAAGCGTAGGATAAATATCTATGAAACGGTTGTTGGTGCCGTCTCCTTGCCACCGGTGTCTCGTAACACCGAGCTTTTCGAACGTCGTGGCGATAGTTGAGAGAAAATTGTTGCCGCTAACGTCGAAACCTGCAACGATTGTTTCATTATTTTATCAATCAAACACTCCAAACTTCATATTATTTGCGTTCTATTCTATGAACCCAGAACAGAGACCAGTTACTTATAAGAAACAGTGTTGTTGTTGTTGTCCCAAGTGCCAAGACTCTGGTCTCTGAGTTCGCTTAGAGCTGTCCTCTTTTCTTATATTATCGTAAAATTGGCTTCAAATGGCATTTCTCGTCCTTATAAAGCCACCACTGCTGAACAGCAGAACACTTGCTAACCATAGGACATCACATGGAGGCAACTAGCTTTACCTAGAAGTCAAATTACCATCAATTATTCAATTACGAAGGCGTTCAACTACACTGAATATTGTAAAAGCTACACCAATATAGAACACGTTTAATGAGGTTACTGAAATTTCTTAGTGAGGCATGTGTTGAATGTGAACTCAAGCAATGCCTCACAAAAAATGTAGGCGCGAAAGCGCATGTTACTTTTCCGGTTAAAAACTAGTAGGCCATTCAAGGGTCCTAGCGTATTGTCAATGAAAGTGGCAGGGTCCCATTTCTTATTATCGTAAATATTCAATTTTCCGTCGTGCCCAATTACTTAAGACACTCTGGTTTCATTTTAAATGGTTGATAGGTCAGGAGGAACGACACGTGCGGACGATATTGACGTGCAGCTTCATGGCCTCGTGAAAAGTGTGATCCAGGTTAGTATGAACGCTTTAGCAATGACTTACATAATAAGGGCATCTTGAAGAGTGTACTGCAGATAAGTATGAATAATTTAGCTATGCTTCTAACCATCCAGTTCTTCCTCTAGCTCTAAGTAAAGAATTAGTGCACATGTGTACTTGATTACTAGCATTTCTCCAGCATTTTAATGTTTTATATCACAAGCCTAAGCTCCAAGAGTATTCGGTAAGGTGTAAACGCCGCTCTTATTATGTAGGCGGAAAATGAAGCTTTCTGAAAGGCAAATGGCGCGCCAAGCTATGTGAATCAATATTTCACTTTCATAAGTTTCCGGAAACCTAAAGCGACTGCCTTAGTAGCGCTTACAACGTCAAGACTTACCGTCTCTCACGATGCCGCCGTAATCACTAGCATGGAACCATGACTCAGTACCTTCAAGCTTTATATATATATATATATATATATATATATATATATATATATATATATATATATATATATATATATATATATATATATATATATATTTATATATATATTTGCGCTTTAATCTACAAACCATAGTGCACAGCTTTGGTGCGTATCTTAGAGTTCGCTTCGTAACGCCTATTGTGAGCATAATTAAAATAACGAACGAAACTGGGTGGCTACTAGGCTGTCAGTCAGTTCTCAAAAGTCTCAGTTTGATCCTGATGTCTTATCGCGAATCACAACAAAGAACACAAGGTGATTATTAATACTGTTAAGGTTAGCATTTGGTAAAACCGAATACCTGGATTAACATTATAGGATAAGTATTACGTTCGAAAATGAAAACCCGCCTCACATTTCTCGGACTCTATAGACATCGTGAACAGGAGCAGTGAGCAAAAGTAATCAGTCAATCAGACTTATTAAGAGAAATCCATGCGATTCTAGCTTGTGAGCCACTTCACTGGCGTATTTTGTATTCCTCGACAATCTTCATAAATTAGAGGGACTTGCTGTCTTTAATGAAAGCAGGACACGTTTGCATAGCTGGTGGGCTGGTTATGCAAAGGATACACACCGTGATTCTTGGCTTAGTTCTTGCTTACTAAAGCACCTGTTTACCGCTGAAATGAACAGAGAGGAACTGTCTCTGCTGCAAGTTATTCCGGGAAATCATGTTCTTTATTTAACCAATCCTTATTGACACACTATGGCGCATACCACACTTAAAACGTGGCACTGCGTTGCCTGTCAGTCACCTGGATATTAAAGACTGCCAGTTCCTTCTAGTGTATGTCACGTGAGCGGCGACGGGCTAACTCTACGCTGGCTTTCGCAACAGATGATGATTATTCCTTTGGTTAAATTTTCGTTCACCGTTGCTTCGATAATAAAATAAGTTTTCTTAAGAGTCTACACGGGAGCACTACGTTCAGCTTACGTGGTGTCGATAGAAGAGCGAATTAAGCCATTGCTTTTGTTCAAGATCAGTAAAAAATGGCGTGACATTTAAAGACGAGACAATAGAATTCGTAGCAGAAATAGGCCTAATATTACATCCACACATAAAAGTTATAATGTATAAATAAATCATAATGCTGATGACGTTGCAGTTCGTAGGACCGATATGACAGCACACTTTAAAAAGCAAAGTTCCAGCATTCGAGACCAAACTCTACTACTACATATAATGCAAGCAACAATGCATAAAACGGCAGTAGTTTGACGTCACGTTAGTTGTATAATATGAAGACACTCTTCCGTAAATTGGTGGCTGGTCAAGAACAATTTCTCCCTAAAACAGCTGGAGCCATAAATTTCAATGACCACACAGTTTGCACAGCATAGAATCCTAAGTATGACAATGATTATAGGTGCGCATATTGTTATAATATCACTGCACGTCAAAGCACGATATAAACAAAGCATTGCAAGACTATAGTCTTTATTCTATCTTCTTTCCGGTATCCGAGAAAACACTAGCACGTTTTATTTATTACGCTTTCTCTCATCTATTTATTGCATTCGTTAAAACTTTTGACCAGCCATGCACACGACTTTTAGACAGAGCTGAAGGACTCTTTGCTGCAGAGGTAAGGGAAGCAAATAAAGCATCCGAAAGCAAACAATTAACCAGGAAACAGGTATTTCGCACTTTGTATACGTATTTCCTCAGCTTTTTGCCTTCTCGGCACCATATTTCTTCTTATTTATTTATTTATTTATTTATTTATTTCAGATACTGTCAATCCCAGCGGGATTTTTACAGGTTGGGCATATATTATACACTCACAAATAGCGATAAAAACAGGTTTACATGATTTCAACAATATTTGCAATCGACACAAAGCAGATATACACATATGGTAGGAAATAAAACAAGGGTACATTTCATTTGGCAAAAGGGGGTGAAATTACATAGGCAAATACAATGCTCATACAGATTTCATTTTATACAATGACTTGAGTGGTGTTATTTCCGGCTAACGTAATCTAATTATTGCACAACAGCTCTTCTACAAGGGTTATAAATTTCGGCAACGGCAACGGCAAGGGGTCCAGGCTATTCCATTCTCTTATTGCAAGAGGAAAGAACGAATATCTAAAACAGTCAGTGCGAAATGCATATTCTTTAAGTGTTAATGAATGCTTATGGCGGGAAGGTCTGGTGTCAGCTAGGGATATATACAACGAAGTATTTATTCGTAATGCATTGTGTATCAATTGGAACAATAATTTTAGTCTTGCTAGCTTGGCGCGGTTTCGCAGAGTAGGAATACCGGCTTGTTTTAGCAGTTGGGTAGGTGAATCGCTATTCTTGTATTTGTTAAAGATGAATCTAATTGCCTTTCGCTGCACTCCTTCTAGTTTGTTAATAAGCTGTTGTGTATAAGGAAACCAAATTGTGTTACCATATTCGAGAACTGGGCGAATAAATGCGTTGTATGATAGCAGTTTAATTTCCGGTGGCGCAGCTCGAAGTCTTCTTCTGAGGAAGAACAGCCGTTTTAAAGCAGATGGTATGATACTGTTAATATGAGATTCCCATCTTAGGTCATGTGAAATGATCAAGCCAAGATAATTAAGCTCATGAACTCGGGTGAGCGGTATATTATTGATTGTGTATTCGAAGTCTGACCTATGTTTTTTGCGGGTTATAGATAAAAAGGCAGTTTTTTTAATGTTCTGCTCCATCTGCCACTTTTTACGCCACTTCACTACATCGTGAAGGGCGCTGTTTAAATCAACGTGGTCATTCATAGAGTTAATTTCATTATAAAGAATGCAGTCGTCGGCAAAAAGCTTCATTTTAACGCGGATGTTAGAGGGTAAATCATTAATAAATATAAGGAATAAAGTGGGAGCAAGGACACACCCTTGAGGCACCCCCGATGTAACTGGTACAATGGAAGAAATTTCATTGTTAACAACAACATACTGAAACCGGTTGGTTAGGTAATCTTCAATCCAATTCACAATAGAACCATCGCCTAAAGTTGTTTTCAGTTTGCTGATTAGTTTTCGATGGGTTACTCTATCAAACGCCTTTGAAAAATCTAATGCTATTAAGTCAACTTGTTTTTGATTATCAATGCTTTGGGATAAATCATGCGTTAGTTCAAGTAATTGGGTTATTGTTGAAAGTCCCCGCCGGAAGCCATGCTGGATAGGCGATAATATTTCTGCTTGCTCTAGATAGTTCGTGATATGCTTTAATATGATATGCTCATATATAATATGATATCATAGAAGCTTTATCACTATGACACACAAATGCAGCTTAAGCTTGACCTCAAATCCTCACCGAAATGCAAGAAAACACACCCCAATGGCTTCGCGGCTATGGTGTTCAACACGAGGTCGCGGGACTAAATCCACGCCGCGGCTGCAGCATTTCGCTCGGGGGCGAAATGCAAGAACGCCTGTGTACCGTGCACTGTATGCCGGTTGACGATGGTCAGATTTCATGAGGTGTCCCCCACAATGGCGTACTTCAAAATGAAATCGTGGTTTTGGCACGCGAAATCCCGGAATGCATTCATCCACTCCTTCGAAACGCAACGGCTCGGGAGTTTTCTAGTAAAATGGCAGAGTTTCATTACACGCGTTCTGGATAGTAAATTGAGCTGGGCATGGGCAAATCAGCTGTGCGGAATCCCAGAAGTTAGAAAAGTACACGAAAGGAATATATTGACATCCGCTGCTTTTGTAGCACGATACCACAAAGGAAACTTATATTCGCTTCTTATAAAAAAGTTTCACAGTTGAAATCCGCGACCAGTGCCTTTGCGGGTGGTCGCTATACTACCTCAGCTAACTACGTGGTTAGATCGTAGAGCGAGGGCAGATTGATCGACAGCGTAAGCAATTCCTCAAGTTTGTGCACTTCCGCATGCATGGTTTGCCACATCTTGTGTCCCAGTGCTCCAAGTAATCGAATAGTTCGCCTACACGCTGCGGTCGACCAGCTTGTTGGTTAGCTCAGATGTTGGAGTGACCGCACCTAAGAGCCGTTGGTCGCGGGTTTGAATCCTGGACGGGGAGGAATTTTTCTTAAGCTCGGAAGCTTTCTTCCTGAGAAACACGTGTACGTTTCCTTTGTAGCGTCGTGCAACAAGATCGGTGGACGCCAATATTTCCCGTTCATGAACTAAACATTGTGCCTTTTTTTGAACAAGCAGTCTACATCGCTTAAGCATTTTTTAGGGGTGGCCGCGTATTCGATGCTTTCGAATAACGAATCGAATAGAGCCTTATTCAATTCTATCTTCCGAACGAATGGTCACCATTTGTAAATCCGAGTATTATTTTAATACTTTTTCAATATTTCAATACGCCAACTGCGTGTAATTAGACGTAAAGTATGAGCAAAACAACGCTAAAACGTCAAGCTGGTGACCATATTATAGACAGAAAACATTAGTATTTCCGTACTGGACCATTCGACATAGCTTAGGTAGCCATACTTTACAGGCTATACAGGGATCATTCGCACTCTGAAGAGTCGTGTACATGAGAACTTGTTTACTCCTAATGCTTTATTTGTGCTTTTTATAAGGAATGATTCATAACGTAATACGTAATGACAAAACTTGGTAGTCTTCACGAAACTAGGATTTTATAATCGTTGTAAGTTAGTTGTGATAATGGCTTTTCATTATTAGAAAACAGTTTGATATTTGATTTGATTCCATTCGCTTCTGGCGCTATTTCATTCGCACTCTATTCGTTCTCAAAAATTACTACTCGCACAACCTTAGCATTTTCACCTGCGTCGCTCAACTAACAATACTACAGTATAAGCAGTCACTGCAGTACAAGCACTCACGCTAGGAGGTCATAAGTTATGATTGTTCGTTTGCAGATTACCATGACGAGTAGCGATAAACGGAACATATCGCGTTTTGCTTTTTAACCAATGCTTCATCTTGTGCACGAGAAATGTGTTTGCCTACTTGCTAGCTCATACGCCGAAATTAAATAATGGAGTTTCAAATCCCAAAACTCAAGAAATCGTCATGAATGGTGCCATAGTGCAAAGCTCTAGATAAATTCTAACAGCCTAACGTGCCTTAATGTGAGCTAAAATAAACCGGAACCGTATTTCTTTTTCATGCCGAGGCCACTGAGATGTGATCCCCTCGACAGGCAATCGAACCCATGTCCATGTTCTCAGCAGTCTAAGGCCATACATAACCTCTGTGGCAGTTATTGCACGTAAGCAGGCACTATTGCGCAATCTTGTAGCAGCATCTACGTCGAGGAAGATGAGGACAACGACGGCTGGCTAGGGACAGGCGGGGAAGCGGAAGGGAGGAAGGGAAGCGGGCGCTTGGCTCACATGACGCGTGGCCTGTGCGAGGTGGCCGGCGGATGTATCCGCCAAGGAATAACCGCCAGCTAGGGCCTTATGCTCAGTAAAAATAAAGTGCTGTTTATTGTGGCTCATCGTCATCGCCGATTTTGCACACCACCATATTGGTCACCCCGGACAGCGGACAGGGCTCACGACCACTGCAACGTTTCCAATAGTCACTGTCAAACCACCGTCACGGATGACAGCGATCGAACAACCCCAGTACTATTGCGCGACGTGGTTACTCTTTCCGTGATGCTACTCCAGTACTGGCCAGCAGACCCCCAACTCTGGATTGCTCAAGTAAGCAGCCAGTTCACCATAGCGCGATTCACGCCGCACACTAAAAAAATTCAACCATCTCGTATATTCGCTGCCACCTGAGACTGCCACCGAGCTTCGCGACCAAATCCTTCAACCCCGGCAACAGACCTTTCGACATCCACACGAAGGAACTCGTCAAATGCACGACAATGTCGGAATGACGACGGCTACAGCACTTTGCCCATACTGATGAACTTGGGTATCGCAAACTTTCGCAGCTCCTGCGTCGTTTTCAACAGCTTCTCGGAGACAAGGCAACCACCTTCGATCAAGATTTGCTTCGAGAGTCGTTCCTACAACGCTTGCCCACCTCCGCTGGTTCTGGCGACCGCAAACAGTTTACCCGTGTCGCAGCAAGCCCAACTTGCCGACTCCGTCAAGGACACATCAAGCCCCGCGGTTTCACTCATGGAAGGTCCAGATGCATCCACTGTGCCACCCTCGCCCTCCCTGGACAATCTAAGTGATAAAATCTGCGAGGTGATCTGAAAACAGCCAGACCAGATCGCCGCTCTATCTTCTCCGCGCGAGCGCTCTTCATCGCAGGGACGCTCTTTCTCGCACAGCCGCTCGCCGTCCTCACAACGGCAGGGTGAATGCTGGTACCATCATACTGACACGTGTACTTGTTTGTCTTTATCGACCGACACGTTTCACCGCCTAAAAAATGTTATCGTACAGCACAGGACGCGTCTGCATGTATCGGAAGTTTCTCCAATGTTATCGATGCTTCCATCCGCTGTCTGTGACCGAACCTTGTGTAATCTGATCGCAAGTGTGCGCGACGCGAATGATGTAGAACTTTGTGGAAGGCACGCGGGTCCCAGCAATTACTCTGGAACATTCGACGACTGATGTATAAAAGCCGACGCGCTTGATCCGATGACCAGATTTTCAACGATCGCCGACCGTGTTCGCCGCTATCGTTGTGCTAAACGTGTAGCCTGTTTTTTGGACACAGGTCCGCCCAATAAAAGTGAGTTTTGCCTTTCACAGTATTGCTACTGTGTTCTTCAACGTCGCCACCACGGGACATCTGGTGGAGGTGCTTTTTGTTCATGTACCGGACGCAACCGACAAGCTGTGATCCAAGCCAACTTTTAACCCAAAGAGCGTAGGTTAGGGCGTGCTGGTTCATAACTGAGGTTCTTTAGCGCACGACAAGGGACGCAAGACAGTTGCAAGACGCGGACACTGTGCTACGCGTCGCTGTGTCCAGCGCTGTCCACGCTGTGTCCACGAACACAGCGCAGTGTCCGCGTCTTGCCACTGTCCTGCGTCCCCTTTTGTGCGCTAGAAAACCTCAGTTTTAACCCAACTTTTAACAACTGGAACAGCGACGGCAAACTGCGACATGTCTTCTTCGCATTGGAAGACGCTGCCAGGACGTGGTTAGAGAACCGAGCAGCCACCTTAACGACCCGGGAGCTGTTCCGAAGCGGCTTCCCGCAGACATTCGCAAGCATCGTACGCCGAGAACGAGCCCAAGCGCTATTAGAAACCCGGGTCCAGCCACCTAATGAGACAACCGCGATCTTCACGGATGAAATGAGTCGTCTATTCTGCCACGTTGACCCTGAAATGGCCGAGAAGAAGAAAGTGCGCTACTCATGCGTGGTATGAAGGAGGAACTTTTTGCCGGAATGGTACGAAGCCCACCGAAGACCATCGACGAGTTTCATTGCGAGGCCACCAGCATCGAGAGGACACTCGACATGCAAAAGCGGCAATTGCACCGCCGCATGAACTCGACAAACCACGCCGGAGTTCTGGCCACAGAAGACCTGCACGACACTATCCGAGTGGTCGTGCGGAAGGAGCTACAGATGCTGTTCCAATCATCACAGCCTCAAATGGCTTCGATTGCCGACGCCGTACGTGAGCAGCTCCAACAACTCGGAGTAGACCCTGAAGCGCCGCAACATCAGCCGCAAGCGATGAAATACGCCGCTGTAGCCCGCCTCCGCGTTCCCCCTCCGCGCCGACGGCAGGGCCCAGCGACGACACAGTTCCGTCGTCCACTCCGCACCCCCCCCCCCCCACCAGCATGCCAACCCGTCACCTCACGCGGCGTTCCAAGGAAGACTGACGTTTGGCGTGCCCCCGACCACCGTCCGCTTTCTTATCACTGCGGAGTAGCCGCACACTTCGACCGCCTACGCCCATACCGAGAGAAGGGACTCCGAGGATTCGCAGTTAACGCGCCGCGACCACAGATTGGCGAACGACCTCGCGATATCGCCGACTACCTCGCCGCCACTCAGTGGAGCCCTCGATGACAATCCCGTTCGCAGTCACCAGGCCGCTACCTCTCGCCGCAGCGCCGACCATACACCGGACCCGCCCGGGCCGCTCTGCGAGCCAATATCCGGAAAACGAAAAGGAGCAACCGATGGAGGTTCGGTTGCTGTTCGTCGCACTGACGAAGATCCTCTGCCGCCGACGAAGACAACGAAGAGACCATCTCGACGACATCATAACGACACGCTGCCGTTCCGACGAAGTCAGGAAGCCAAGACTACACCGACGAAAGACGACTTCACGACGCGACGGTCCAACGTCAGTTCAACACGACGCAGCCGTGATCCGACGCCAAGACCTAACTGCAACGCCAGACAGGAACCACCGACCTCGACGTGCTTCTCGACGGCCACGCAGTTACCGCCTTAGTGGACACAGGGACTGATTACTCCGTCATGAGTGGACACATAGCCGCCCAGTTGAAGAAAGTTAAGACTACATGGGAAGGCCCTCAAATTCGTACCACTGGAGGACGCCTCATAACGCTGACTCGAATGTGCACGGCAAGAATTGCCATGCACGACCGGACTTATCCTGCCACCTTCATTATCCTCCAACAGTGTTCACGAGACGTCATTCTCGGCATGGACTTCCTGAACCAACACGACGCAATCATCGACCTGAAGTTCAAGTCAATAACGCAGTCGGCAGATCAAGCGATACCGCCGGAGAGCCTTCCTAGTCACCGCGCCTTGAGTGTGCTCGAAGATCAAGTGAGCATCCCGCCTCACTCCAGCAATGTTAGTTCGGTCGGCACCGAAACACCTGCTGACGTAGAAGGCATCATCGAAGGCGACCAACGTCTACTGCTCGAACGCGAAATTTGCGTCGCAAGAGGAATCCCCCGACTGCACAGAGAAAACACGAAAGTGTTGCTGACAAACTTCAGCCAGGAGTTCAAGCACATCAACAAGGGCATGATGACCGCGTACATCGGGGAAATTCTGGAAACCAGCAATGCGTTTGTCCTCTCGGATTCTCCCGCATCTTCCCCGGCAACCGTAGTTCCCGAACCAGACTTCGGCATAAATCAGAATCTCCCCATGATTAAGCAACAACAGCTCAGAACTGCTTGTTGGCCTAGTTGGTGCTTGCTAAAAGACATGTTTTTTGCCGCAATTGCACACTCACAAAAGGAAGACACATAAATACAAGGTATTATTATTTTTATTATTATTTGGGGTTTTACGTACCAAAACCACTTTCTGATTATGAGGCACGCCGTAGTGGAGGGCTCCGGAAATTTTGGCCACCTGGGGTTCTTTAACGTGCACCTAAATCTAAGCACACGGGTGTTTTCGCATTTCGCTCCCATCGAAATGCGGCCGCCGTGGCCGGGATACAAGGTGTTGTCTTTATGTGTCTTTCTTTTGTGAGTGTTCAACTGCGGCAAAAACATGTCTTTTAACCACTCAGAAGTTTACTTCGACTATACAGAGTGCTTTTAGACGTCACCAATGATTCGACAAACGCCAGTCGCAAAGCATCGCATAATAACCAAAGAGAGTGTGCTCGACCACTCCGCCAGAGCCCTTATCGAGTTTCTACGCGAGAACGCGAGGCTATAAGGCACCAAGTCGACGAAATGCTGCGCGACGACATCATCCAGCCGTCAAAAAGCCCGTGGGCATCTTCTTTAGCCTTCGTGAAGAAAAAGGACGGAACCCTACGTTTCTGCGTCACTTATCGTCGTCTTAACAAGGTCACCGAAGAAGGACGTATATCCCCGCCCACGAATAGACGACGTATTGGATCGGCTCTGCAACGCTAAATACTTCTCGTGGATGGACATCAAGTCTGGCTATTGGCAAATAGAAGCCGACGAAAGAGATCCCGAAAAGACCGCCTTCATCACCTGAGAGGGCCTCTATGAGTTCAAGGTTGTGCCATTCGGACTGTGCTCGGCGCCTGCAACGTTCCAGCGCGTGATGGACACGGTTTTAGCACGATTGAAGTGGCAGACCTGTCTCGTATACTTGCATGACGTCGTCGTCATCGCCTGAAATTTCAGCGATCACCTTAGGCGGCTTGCAGCAGTACTAGAGGCCATCACGTCATCAGGGCTTACTCTGAAGCCGGAAACGTGCCGCTTCGCTTAGGACGAGCTTCTGTTTCTAGGCCATGTCATCAGCAAATCTGCAGTCCGCCCTGACCCGCAGAAGACAGCTGCCATCGCAAACTTCCCGCAGCCCATCGACAAGAAGGCAGTGCGTAGAACCTCGGCATGTGTGCCTACTACATGCGCTTTGTCAAGGACGTCTTTCGCATCGCGGAGTCGCTAACAGATCTAACGAAATGTGATGTCGAGTTCAAGTGGGAAACGCCGCAGGCCGATGCATTTCAAGAACGCAAACGACGCATGCAGTAGCCGCTGGTACTTGCGCACTGTTTGAAGTCGGAGGCGATCTCACCGCTGCCAACCAGATGTTTTGGATCGCACCGCTGGTACGATCTGTTGGGAACTCGGCGCTGACGCCCGTGGTTGTACCTGGGTCGCAAGCCCCAAGGGTAGCGTTGGCCTGGCGGCCTGGGGTACAACTGGAAGCATCCGAAGGTCCCGGCAAAGCATGAGTCGACTGGTAACAACGAAACAACTTGTTTATTTTAACATCGCAAAGAGTTGGTGGTCAGGTTTGACCGAAGTAGAGAGACGGGAGAGCACTTCACTCAACAGAAGAAATCGGAGCCCTCTTTTTGGCGTCCGGGGGCAGCTGTTTTTATACTCTCGCAGTTGAGGGCAAGAAGGAACCCCTCAAAAGACGAGCACGTGAATGTACAATGGGCTAATGGTGACGCACACTGTCGAAGCGCTGCCGTAGCACCATGTCGAGCACGATCTCGTAGCACCCTGTCGAGCACGATCTCGTAGCACCCTGTTGTAGCGCTGCCGGTCGGGCACAATGACTGTAATGAGAGGATGATCCCTGCTTTGGCATCGCCTGTTTCGGGCACAATGACTGGAATGAGAGGATGATCCCTGCTTTGGCATCGCCTGTTTCGGGCACAATGACTGGAATGAGAGGATGATCCCTGCTTTGGCATCGCCTGTTTCGGGCACAATGACTGGAATGCGAGGATGATCCTTTGCGGTCGCATCGCCGCAGTCGCGCCTGGAAACACCTGCCGATGAGTGTTGCGGCGACGACGATCGGGCCAAAATGTCTGCCGCCCCGCCGCAGTCGCGCCGGCAAAACCACGTGTCGCAGGCGAAACGCAACAGACCGCCCCGCCGGGGGAAGGAGATCCCGATGGACAGGGGACTGCATCCGCTGGCCGGAGGGATGTCGCTCGATGATGCTCATAACCGAAGTCGGGCGTCCCTCGACGTTTCTTGAGCGCAGCGCACAGAGAAGGCCTCGTTCTCTCGTTCAGGTTCGCACGGGACACTGCAAAGTGACTTCGGGAGAGTTCACATTTTTGTTCTCGTTCCCGGCAAGCGTTAGAACTACGCTGAAACTCAACCGCTCAGTCAGCAAGCACGGCACAACCCTCACTAAGCCCTGCCAGGCTCTTTCCCCTTTTTATACCACTGCCTAGTTCCTTACAGTAGTCTAGCATCACTCAGAACGCATCCACAAATTGAAAAATTGCACTAGAAAGCATATCATCACTTTGAAACACTAAACAAAAGCAATATGTAAAAAAAAAATCCTTCCTCAGGAAGAAAAACATCAGTAACAAACAATTTTGAGGCTGATTCCTACGTTAGGGGCTTCGACTTAAGCCATCGGCGTTACCGTTGAGACTCCCCTTTTTGTAACGCACCTCAAAGGAATATTGTTGTAAAGCGAGGCTCCAGCGCAGGAGGCGGCCATTTTTGGGAGAGATGGTCTGCAGCCATTGGAGAGGGCAGTGATCCGTCTCAATGATAAACCTCGAGCCGGCTAGATAGCATGACAATTTCTGAACGGCCCACACGAGACACGCACACTCTTTCTCGGTGGCGCTATACGCCTGCTCACGACTGGACAGCTTACGACTAGCATACAGGACGGGGTGTTCTACTTCTCCATTTTCCCGTTGGCACAGTACAACGCCCATGCCTCGCTCACTAGCATCGCACTGAACAATGAACCCTTTTGTATAGTCTGGCGATCGTAGCACAGGCTGGCTTGTTAGGGCACTCTTTAGGGCGCTAAAAGCTTTTTCCTTTGTCTCGTCCCAGACGACTGTTTGAGGCTCTGTTTTTCTTAGAGCATCCGTCAGGGGAGCCGCGATATCAGAGTACCTAGGGATGTACCTCTGATAGTAGCCGGCGACACCTAAGAACGACCGAATATCGGTCTTCGTGCGCGGTTGCGGAAAGTCTCGCACAGCGGCCACCTTTATTTCAGAGGGGCGGCGACGACCCTGACCAATCACGTGACCGAGGTAGACAACCTCGGCCTGTGCTAACTGGCACTTAGGAGCCTTTACTGTCAAGCCCGCTTCGCGCAGGCGGGTTAGCACTGCCCGCAAGTGTGTCCTATGCTCAGACCAGGATGCGGAGAATATCGCTACGTCGTCTAGATACGGTAAAGCGAATTCTTGCTGTCCCCGCAACACTTTATCCATGAGACTTGAAAAACAGTATGGCGCGTTCTTCAAACCAAAACTCAACACTTTAGGACGGAATGTTCCCATTGGTGAAATGAACGCCGCATACCTACTAGCCTCTTCTGTAAGTGGAACCTGCCAATAACCCCTGACAAGATCTAGGGTGGAAATAAACTGAGCGCTACTAACTTTCTCAAGGCGCTCCTCGATGTTAGGGATCGGATAAATTTGATCCTTAGTGATGGAATTAAGCCTGCGGTAGTCGACGCAAGGACGAGGTTCCTTGCCCGGTACCTCAACTAAAATCAAAGGGGAGGTATAATCACTCTCACCTGCCTCAATAACACCGAGCTGTAGCATTTTCTTTACCTCAGCCTCCATAATATCGCTCTGGCGGGGTGACACCCGATACGCCTTGGATCGTACTGGCTCTGTGGAGGTAAGTTCTATATCATGAGTAAGTACAGAAGTCCTACCAGGCCTCTCAGAGAACAGACCTTGAAACTCTTGTAATAGCTGGTGTAGTTCGGTTTTCTGCTCGGGCGACAGCGGTGCTTTCCGCTTTCCTGGCAGACTTACCACGTAGTTAACGTCCGACAGTTTCTGAACAATTCGTGCTGGGCCCTCCTACTGCACGTCTAGTTTGTTGTTTAGCGATGTGCGCAATATCATGACCTCATCGCCAACCTCAAAACGACGGGCCCTGGCTGTCCGATCATAATAAACCTTGGCCCTCTGCTGGGCCTTTGTCATTGCTTCACCTGACAACTCCTGTGCCCTTCTTAAGCGTTCGAGGAGCTTAAGTACGTACTCCACCACGACTGGGTCGTCGCCCCTACCTTCCCACGATTCTCGAAGCATGCGAAGCGGAGATCGAAGCGAGCGACCGTACACCAGTTCAGCTGGCGAAAACCCCGTAGCCGCATGCGGCGCGGTCCTTAAAGCAAACATCACCCCAGGCAGACACAGCTCCCAGTCAGTTCGATGTTCAAAACACAACGCTCTCAACACGCGCTTCATGACGGAGTGGAGCTTCTCAACGGAATTCGACTGTGGGTGGTACACTGAGCTGTGTAACAGCTTTACCCCACACCTTTCGAGAAAAGTTGTCGTCAAAGCGCTAGTAAACACTGTGCCCTGATCTGATTGGATTTCCGCAGGGAAACCAACTCGCGCAAATATGGACAGTAGTGCATTAACTATCTCAACTGAGCTGAGTTCTTTAAGCGGCACTGCTTCAGGGAACTTTGTCGCTGGGCAGATCACAGTCAAAATGTGTCTGTACCCCGTGGCTGTTACCGGCAGAGGTCCCACAGTATCAATAACGAGCCGTCTAAAAGGCTCCGTAATGATAGGTACCAATTTCAACGGCGCCCTTGATTTGTCCCCTGGTTTGCCCACCCGCTGACAAGTGTCACATGTCCTCACGAAATGGTCTGCGTCCCGAAAACACCCTGGCCAATAGTACTCTTGCAAGAGACGGTCCTTAGTTTTCTTAACTCCTAGGTGTCCGGACCACGAACCCCCGTGTGACAAGCGCAACAGATCCTGACGATAGCATTGAGGCACGACCAGCTGATCGAACTCCACTCCTCTGCGGTCTAGATACTTCCGGTACAGGACTCCACCCCTTTCCACAAAACGCGCAGTTTTCCTGGCGATACCTTCTTTGACATTGCAGCGCACGTTTTCCAGGCTGCCATCCTTTTTTTGCTCGGCTATCAAAGCCGACCGGCTGACTTTTAGCAACCTATCAAGTCCGTCTGACGTAGGCGCGATGAGCAAATCAGTAGATAGCTCTTCTAACTTTCCCGTGTCGGGCATTTCCTCTCCAGTATCTGGCGCCTTTAACGTTACAGACTCAAGTTTATTCAGTTCGGGCGTGCTCTGAATATCAGCTTGCTGCGCCTCTGACCCTTTTTCGTTGTTTGATAACGTCGGCCCCGCAACTACCGCCTTTGCAGCGAGCTCCCGAACCTTCGATCTGGTTAAGGCCTGAACACTAGCTTCACCAAACAAAAGCCCCTTCTCGCGCAGGAGGTGATCGGACCTGTTTGAAAATAGGTACGGGTACTGGGGGGGCAGCATAGATGACACTGCCGCCTCCGTCTCAAGCGCTCCGAAAGGTCCTTCAATAAGCACTTTTGCTACCGGCAGACACACGCTATGAGCTTCCACGGCTTGCTTGATCCATGCGCACTCGCCCGTGAACATATGGGGTTCTACATAAGACGGGTGAACTACATCCATCGTAGCTGCGGAATCGCGAAGCACTCGGCACTCTTTCCCGTTCACGAGGAGGTCTCGCATGTAAGGCTCGAGAAGCTTCATGTTCTCGTCAGTGCTGCCTATTGAAAAAAACACAACTTTTGGTGTTGTTTCCGGACACTGCGCCGAAAAGTGACCCGGCTTCTGGCACGTATAACAAACGCCCGCTCGCCTCATCTCGAACCGCTTTCTGCGTTCGGCTTCGGCTGCCGCCGTCTCCTTAGGTTCGGTCGCACTGCTTCCACTCGCATCCGCACTACGCGTGTTCCCCTTTGCTCTCATGGGTGTGAACTTCGGCCTCTCGAACTTCGAGCCAAATTCACCCTTTTGACCATCCTTAGCTCCGCGAGCCCGACGCGTCACAAACTCCTCGGCTAGCTCAGCGGCTTTAGCCACCGTACAAACGTCTGGCCTATCCAAGACCCAGTATCGCACGTTCTCCGGTAACCGACTATAAAACTGTTCTAGCCCGAAACACTGCAGAACTTTATCGTGGTCACCAAACGCTTTCTCTTCTTTGAGCCACTCCTGCATGTTCGACATAAGCCTATACGCAAACTCTGTATATGACTCACTTTTGCCTTTCTCATTTTCCCGAAACTTCCGACGGAACGCCTCCGCAGACAGCCGGTACTTTTTTAGCAGACTCGATTTTACTTTGTCGAAATCCTCTGCTTCTTCTCTATCCAAGCGAGCGACTACGTCGGCCGCCTCGCCGGGTAACAAAGTGAGCAAGCGCTGTGGCCACGTTTCCCGAGAGAACCCCTGCTTCTCGCACGTTCGCTCAAAGTTAACCAGGAACAAACCAATGTCCTCTCCAAGCTTAAACGGCCGCATCAGGTCAGTCATTTTGAACAATACTCGTTCTCCTGCACCGTGTGCCTGACTTCCATTACGAGCGCGTTCCATCTCTACCTCGAGACGCTTCATTTCCAAAGCGTGTTCGCGCTCTTCTTTTTTCTCTTGTTGCTCTCGCTCTTTCTGTTCTTTACGTTCACGCTCTTCTTTTTCTTTCTGTTCTTTAAGTTCCCGCTCCTGTCTTTTTGACCTCTCCTCAATAGTCTCAAGGCATTCCGACAGCTCGTCATCCTCAGCCTCTAACTCAAGAATAGCCTTTAGCAGTTCAGGTTTTCTTAGTTTGTCTGAGACATCCAGACCCAACTCTCTTGCAAGCTCCAACAATTTCGGTTTGCGCAACGACTTCAAATCCATGGCTGCTCTGAATGCTGCTTTCTCTACTGCTTACTATTGTCTTGCCGCAAACTAACCCGGCAGCAACGACAACCACAATTACCAGCTCTGTTTCTGACACTAACAAAAAGCCTGGCAAAGCTCAGAAGAAGAAAGTCCCGCACTCACCAAACCTCGCAGGCAGGAATTCCGCGCAGTCGTTCCGCTGCAGGCAACCAGTCGTCACACAGGGCTCGTTGCACTGCTCCCGGATCGTCGTTGAGCTGCTCAGCATACCGTCAACTGCATCTCTTCGCTGCTGGCCTCCGTTGTCGCGATCTCACCGCTGGCAGACAGTTGTTTGAAGTCGGAGGCGATCCCACCGCTGCCACCAGTTGTTTGAAGTCGGAGGCGATCTCACCGCTGCCAACCAGATGTTTTGGATCGCACCGCTGGTACGATCTGTTGGGAACTCGGCGCTGACGCCCGTGGTTGTACCTGGGTCGCAAGCCCCAAGGGTAGCGTTGGCCTGGCGGCCTGGGGTACAACTGGAAGCATCCGAAGGTCCCGGCAAAGCATGAGTCGACTGGTAACAACGAAACAACTTGTTTATTTTAACATCGCAAAGAGTTGGTGGTCAGGTTTGACCGAAGTAGAGAGACGGGAGAGCACTTCACTCAACAGAAGAAATCGGAGCCCTCTTTTTGGCGTCCGGGGGCAGCTGTTTTTATACTCTCGCAGTTGAGGGCAAGAAGGAACCCCTCAAAAGACGAGCACGTGAATGTACAATGGGCTAATGGTGACGCACACTGTCGAAGCGCTGCCGTAGCACCATGTCGAGCACGATCTCGTAGCACCCTGTCGAGCACGATCTCGTAGCACCCTGTTGTAGCGCTGCCGGTCGGGCACAATGACTGTAATGAGAGGATGATCCCTGCTTTGGCATCGCCTGTTTCGGGCACAATGACTGGAATGAGAGGATGATCCCTGCTTTGGCATCGCCTGTTTCGGGCACAATGACTGGAATGAGAGGATGATCCCTGCTTTGGCATCGCCTGTTTCGGGCACAATGACTGGAATGCGAGGATGATCCTTTGCGGTCGCATCGCCGCAGTCGCGCCTGGAAACACCTGCCGATGAGTGTTGCGGCGACGACGATCGGGCCAAAATGTCTGCCGCCCCGCCGCAGTCGCGCCGGCAAAACCACGTGTCGCAGGCGAAACGCAACAGCACTTCGACGAGGACGCCGATGCCGAAATCCACACTGATGCCAGTAGCCCAGGCCTCGGTGCTCTCCTATTCCAGAGGAACGACGGACTTGAACGGGTAATATCTTATGCTAGCCGGTTGCTGTCAAAAGCGGAAGGCAATTATTCCACGAGGAATGCCTCGCAATTACTTGGGCTCCACCAAAATTCCACCCCTATCTATATGGAAGGCCATTAAGGTGGTCAGTGACCATCACGCGTTGTGTTGGCTAGCTAACTTAAAGGACCCTTCAGGACGGTTGGCGCGGTGGAGCCTCAGGCTACAAGACTACGACATCACTGTAACCTACAAGTCCGGAAGAAAACACTCAGATGCCGATTGCCTATAACGCGCCCCCATTGACCCACCGCGTCAAGATAACGAGGATGACGATGCCTTCCTTGGAATAATAGACGCGGAAGACTTCGCTGAACAGCAACGAGCAGACCCGGATCTAAAGGCCTCGATGATTATTTGGATGGGTACACCGACGTTCTCCCTAGGGCGTTTAAGCGCGGATTGTCTTCGTTCACGCTTCCAAACCACCTACTCCTGAAGAAGAACTTCTCACCAGTCTGCGCCAACTACCTTCATATTGTTCCGTCAGCGCTGCGTCCGGAACACTGCACGCCCTACATGACGACCCGACCACTGGGCACCTCGGTTTCTCCCGGACGCTATCGAGGACACACAAAAACGAATACTGGCCGTGCCTAACCGCCTATGTCACCCGTTACGTCAAGACATGTCGAAACTGTCAGCGATGCAAGACACCACCGACAAGGCCAGCGGGATTACTTCACCCGATGAAGCCTCCTTAACGACCTTTTCAGCAGATCGGGATGGACTTACTGGGACCGTTTCCGACATCAACTTCCGGAAATAAGTGGATCGTCGTGGCGACGGACTATGTCACCCGCTTCGCTGAAACTAAAGCTCTGTCGAAAGGCAGCGCAGCCGAAGTGGCGAAATTTTTCGTCGAGCACGTCCTGCTGCGACATGGTGCCCCAGAAATCCTCATCACCGACAGAGGAACCGCTTTTACAGCAGAACTCACCCAGGCCATTCTGCAATACATACAGGCAAGCCACAGGAGGAGAACTGCCTGCCACCCGCAGACGAATGGTCTCACGGAGCGCCTGAACAAGACCCTCGCTGACATGCTAGAAATCTACGTTGACGTCGAACACAAGACTTGGGATGCCGTCCTGCCGTACGTAACATTCGCTTTCAACACTGCGGTGCAAGTAACAACACAGATCACGCTGTTTAGGCTGGTTTACTGCAGGAACCCGACGACGACACTCGACGCTATGCTGCTGCACGTCACTGACGAAGAGAACCTTGACGTCGCTACCTATCTCCAGCGTGCCGAAGAAGCCCGACAGCTCGCCCGCCTACGGATCAAGAACCAGCAGCGTACCAACAGCCGACAATACAACCTCTGACGACGCTTCGCCGAGTACCAGCCCGGCGACCGTGTTTGGGTTTGGACCCCGATACGCCGACGAGGACTGAGTGAGAAACTACTGCGGCGCTATTTCGGACCCTAAAAGGTCATCCGACGTATTGGCGCAATGGACTATGAGGTCGTGCCAGACGGCATTTCGCATTCACAGCGCCGCTGCCCGTGATCTGAAGCGGTGCACGTGGTGCGTCTTAAACACTTTTACGGACCCTGACGAACTTTCCTTATTTTGTTGTTTTCTTTACTACGAGTGCTTTTCTTTATTACTTGCGTTTGTTTTCAGCATCGGGTCGATGATTTTTAAGAGGGGTGTATTCACACGTGTACTTGTTTGTCTTTATCGGGCGACACGTTTCACCGCCTAACCAATGTTGTTGTGCAGCGCAGGACGCGCGTGCATGTATCGGAAGTTTCTGGAATGATAACGATTCTTCGATCCGCTGTCTGTGACCGAACCTTGTGTAATCTGGTCGCATGTGTGCGCGACGCGAATGATGTAGAACTTTGTGGAAGGCACGCGGGTGCCAGCGATTACTCTGGTACATGCGACGACTGATGTATAAAAGTCGACGCGCTTGACCCGCTGATCAGATTTTCAACGATCGCCGACCGTGTTCGCCGCTAGCATTGTCCAATACGTGTAGCGCGTTTTTTGGGCACAGGTTCGCCCAATAAACGTTAGTTTTGTCTTTCACAGTATTACTACTGTGTTCTTCAACGTCACCACCACGGGACAATACCTTCGGTAACGCAGTGCCAAAGTGCACGGCACCCTGTAGTTATCAGGGGGAACTCCCCGTAGCGCCATTAGAAGCGGCGATTGGTGCTCGTGCCGAAGTAAGCCGATTCTTCTTCGTGACAGACAAAACCACAGGCCTGCGTTTTCTCGTGGACAGTGCTTCGGAGGTCAGTGTCACCCCATCCTCAGCTGAGATTCTCAATCTCCGGCAAGTCCAGTCAAGACTAAAGCTGCTAATAAGACCCCCATTGCCACCTATGGGAAACAAGCACTGTCCCTGAACATCGGCCTCCGCAGGACATTCCGGTGAACTTTTCAAGTTGCTGATACACCTTATATTTACAAAAGCGGTTGCCGCGCTGACCGGTTAGATTCACCGCGCGCGCCCCAGATCGTTCTACCTTCACTTTTCTCGAGAGAAGGCGCTCACGCACCTCGTTCAAACAATCAAACGCCACACGCGTGTAGCAATACATACACAACTCCTGCATAGCGTTATTAGTCCGTTTTACAACCTCTGTGATACTTAGACGACCACGCTGACGTAACTACAACTACAATTGAGGTGAAATTTTGCGAACAAAAGGGGAACAGTTCGCCAAGTTCATGTGCGATGGTAAGTCGTGCTGATCATATATAGCGTTAAAAAAATTGCGAGCAAATGCTCCAAAGTATCATGCTGCTGTGTTAGCTAGGTTTCGCAACGTCCCAAAGAACTCTTCTTTTCACATATTTTATACTTTCAAAGGTTAGGCGGCAGTTTAGGTGTTAACGGTTCTGGCTTATTTACAAGTGTTAAGAATAATTATTGAGCCGTCATTCTTCGTTTTTGTAGTTCTGCGTACGTAATATATATATATATATATATATATATATATATATATATATATATATATATATATATATATATATATGCTGCCAAGATCAAATTACGCGAAAAATAGTGGTACGCTATGGAAATTGCCTTTGAGAAGTACGGCTCAATCAAACACAGCCTTTGTAAAAAAAACTTATTTAACTGTTAGAGCATGTAATATGGCTGCTATCAGCTATGCTTCTCAGTGTCCCGACATAGCTATACCTTACAACAGGTGTATATTTTGTGGAAGGCGGATGGGGGCCACGGTAACAGCAATGTGTGAGAACATTTTTACGTTCCTGGTCAAGTTAGAAGCGTTACAAATATTTATTAAAAAATTACTGATAGGAAAAATTAGGAAATTTCTTTCCGCATTTTAGGCGTCATAACGTGTTCCGACTATGAAGTGATGTCCTCGGTGAACTAAACAATACATTTTCTTTATAACTGGCGGAAATCCAGGGCGCGTTATAGGGAATATGTGAGCAAACTTCATAGATAGGGGACTATAGCTATGGCATTTGCCCTCAATTACGCATGCAAGCGATTCGGAGTTTTATGAAGGTGTTTTGCAAACAGAGAATTTATCCCACATCCCTGGGAGAACTGTGAAGTCAGCCGATATGAAAAGTAGCGGAAATTTAGATGGGGGGAGGGGGCGGGGAGGAAGATAGGACACCATGGTGAATCTTAAGGCGAAAGTAACGTGTGTGCTGATGAACAATTACTGGCTTTTTAAAAATTTCCAGGAAGAAGTGCTAAGAAGTGCTCCAAAGCAGTAGTTGCGGGGAAGGTTTTAAACGGCACAGTCATATTCTTACGGGCAACTACTTAATGTATGCGATATAGTCAAAAGAAACTTAAACTTTTATTGCAACCGTTCGAAAGAGACAGCTTCGCTGGAAACCTGGTTGTAATTCTGCGAAGGTCGCACACATGTACTGCCTTTTTTTCTTGAGAATATTGCAAGTAATTTACGTCAATTGTACTTCGTTGCCTATTACCTCCACAATTATTTTACGTAAACTAGCGATACATTTATGATGTAGATTTAAACCTGAAGTACAATGCTTTGTTTAATTGCAGAATTGTAGTAAATGCGTATTTTTTATGTGCGCTGTATACTGCTGCTACTGGGCGGGATCCAGGTCCTCTGTGAGGCACTCATTGCCTTTTGTCCATCTATCATCTTTGGATTTTGCATAGTTGCCAGAAATAAATGCCAATTCAAATAATTTTTCGGGCTCCCTTGGTTCAGCACGCGTGATTGATAAATAGGTCTATGTCTGGTAAAAGTAAGTATTACTGACATAGGCATTTTCAGGCGCTTTATGTTATTATAGTAGTCACTTTAACACACACACATATTATAATAATATATATTAATATATATATATTCTTGTCCTTCGAAACGCGCGTCAGCATGTAGCTGGCTACTCCCCCATGTCGGTAGAGAAAGGCCGAGCCTCTCTGCCGCTTTGTACCCAGCAATAACTACCAACAACTACATACGGCACGCCAGCCGCGTAAGCGTCAGCCGCGCACAGTTATTCGCTGCTAATGCAGCGCTAGAGGAGAAGATGCGCACTCTCCTCCCCAAGCGAGTGTTCGATCGCGTGACATCTGACTAACCTGAATATCGAATGGCGTGGAAGATAATGCCTGTCAGCCCTCCATACTTCTCGGCTCACTGTTACGTGCATTTTCTCGCTCCCAGAGTGTACGAATCACTGATTCATATGGCTTTGGGACATTGCACGGAACATCACGGTGAGGACAACAGCGAAAACCTTGCTAGGGCACATTGACTGGTTGGTTGGTTTGGAATCATAATACGCAGGGAGCACCGAAATACAACAGGGACCAAGACTAAGAAGACAGGTACACAGCACTAACTTTCAAATAAACTTTTTTTGTTTGTACGTGTTATGTATACAGTGACAGCTGATCGATGATAAAACCAAGGAGACTAACATATAAGGATTCAATATCCAACCCACACGTGTCACCACTGTAGTCACATCGCGCGTCATTTCAACGCGATGAATCTAGAAACATTCATCTCTCTGATAAGGCCGAAGATGGAAAGCTGACGCATCTTTCTTTCATTTTGTCGATCTCATAGGCTTCAATTATATGTCGTGTCATTCTTCCTCGGGCCCTACTTAAAATGGTCATATTTTTGCAGACTGGTACGCAGCCGCAGTTCTTGCATTGTATTCCTCGAAGGCCTGGCACCACTTTTTTGACGTTGTACTGGTGTTCTTTAAGTATTTTGTTAAGGCACCTGCCTGTTTGACTCATGTAAACGCGCTTACATCACAAAGGTATAGAATATACAACGCCTTGAATTCAGTCTACGTGTTTTTCACAGTGATTTATGGCACACTCTGGCTTCTCTCTCTTGTCCAGGAACAGGCGACCGCTCATAACGTGAATCGAGAGAACCCTCCTGATGGCTAAACATAGCTAAAAGGAGCTATGTTTTTCACATTAAACGCTGACATTTTTTTTCAATTCTTCACAAAAAGCAGCAAAAAATGACTTCGGTGCCCCACGCGGCAAAAATACTGACGCGAAATAAGTTTGCATGTGATGACACGGGACCCGTAAGGCGAGAACGACGAAGTTTGTGGTTGCGCGCGCGCTCTCCGAGGAACAGCCATCGCAAAAGGCAGACGTTTTTTTTTTGCCAATCTGTCGGTGGTAACCTGTTTTAGTTGTAATAACTGGGTGACATTTCTGGTGGACGTGCGGGGTACGGTCGATGTTAAGATCTCCGGAGCATACTCCAGACCTTAGCCCGGCGAGTAGTTCAGCCGAGCTTACCCCTGTGCACGTACGTGCCAGCCGACGTCTCCAGGGACTCCAGCCACAGCACGGTCTGCTACCCGAACGAACTAGAATGACGAACCAATCACCTCCTGCCATTCCTGCAGCATCGCACGTTGTCCCCAATCACATCCGGAGGCCAAATCTGTTCCACGGAAGTGCTTCAGAAGACGCCGACGACTGGCTTGACCATTTTGACCGGGTTGCCAACCTCAACGACTGGAACCACGATCGTAAGCTACGCTACGTGTACTTCGCTCTTGAGGATTCCGCGAAAACATGGTTTGAGAACCACGAGGCGACACTGACGTCATGGGAAGAATTTCGTAGGCAGTTCCTCAATGCCTTCGCCAGGGCGAACAGGAAGGAGAGGGCGGAGTTAGCGTTGGAGGCAAGAATTCAACACCCGAATGAGCGAGTGACGGCGTACGTAGAAGACATGAATCGGCTTTTCAGACGTGCGGACCCTTCTATGACTGAAACAAAGAAGGTGCGCCATCTCATGCGCGGCGTCAAAGAGGAAATCTTTGCTGGCCTAATTCGAAATCCGCCGACGACACTTGCAGAGGTCCATGACGAAGCCACTACTATGGAAAAGGCCCTTCAACAGCGGGCCAGGCAACACAACCGCGACGCCATGATTTCAAGGGAGCTCTCTGCCGTTACCCTCGGTAACGACGTTGGCGCCTTGCGAGAACTCATCAGGGCTATCGTCAAGGAGAAACTGCAGAATATGCAGAAGACCACTGCCTCTGTGGGACAACTTTCCATTGCCGAAGTGGTGTGCGCCGAGATCCGACAGTCCGTCCATATTGCTGGACAGTACGAGGCATCACACCAGGGACTGCACGCCGAAATCAGCTACGATGAAGCAGAACGCCATCCACACCCTCAAGTGCGTGCAGCATGGTACACCCCACTCAACAAATGGCCGTAAGCTCCAGGCCGCCTCGCCGCCCACCGCACATCGCCGAAGCAAGGACTAGGAAGAGTGAAGTCTGGCGCACCACAGACTACAAGCCCCTTTGTTTTCATTGTGCAAAACCGGACACATCCACAGAATCTGTCCTTATCGTCATGTGGGGCTCCGTGGATTCTCACCGAATGCACCTCGTCCACGACCTGGTGAGCGGCCGCCGGAAATAGAGTTTCGTCGCGAATCGTCGCAATGTTGATCAGCGATGGCCGGATCCCCGTTCGTCGTCTCTTGCTCGTTAGAGGTCACCATCACCAAGCCAAACCTTTACTCGCGGGGCTTTGAGACGCCGCTCGCCTAGCCCGGCCGGTCGGGAAAACTGAGTTCAGTGACCTCCGGAGGCGAGGCCGCTGACGACGGCCGAACGCAAGATCCTCCACTACGACGACAACGACGAAAACAGAACCACGCAGACGTACAGACAGAGTCTAACACCTTACGAGAGGTAGTAACGTCGAACATTCCCGTCACCATAGACGACGAAGAAATAACGGCGTTAATTGACACTGGAGCGGACACATCAGTTATGAGCATGTACCTTGCCTGCAAGCTGAAGAAAGTCTCTACCGAGTGGTCTGGGTCGCAGACTCTCACTGCAGGAGGCCATCTGCTAACCCCGTAGGAAGATCCCCAGCGCGAGTGAGCATTCGTGGGTTTACGTACCTCGGAGATTTCGTTATCCTCCCAAGCTGTTCGAGGGACCTAATTCTGGGAATGGACTTTCTGCGGGCGAATGGAGCTGTGATTAACTTACAAAAGTCGCGGCTAACGTTTTCAACGGCACAGGCCTTAGCATAGAGCAGCACTGACGACACGTATGTCAACGCCTTGAGGATTGTTGACGAGAACATCACGGTGCCGCCAAGGAGCAGCGTAGTGGCCCTCGTCATCTGCGACGCATTCGACGGCTATGAGGATATTGCCGAGGCAAATATCCCGCTGCTGCTCAAGAGACACATGTGCATCGCCCGGGGCCTTGTTCGAATACAGCATAAGTGCTCGCAAGTTTTGTCACTTCAGCCATGAGTATCAGCACGTCCCTCAAGGTACAGCTGTGGCATTCCTGAACGACATTGCTGACTTCTCCAACATCGGCACGTTACAAGTGACTTCACCGGATGCAACAATTCACGCCAGCCAGAATAGCCGCGTCCACATTAATGCTGACTTAGCAGATGTGCAGAAGGATCAGCTGCTGGGCCTACTGACAGAATCCTCCGGCTGTTTTTCCACGGAATCCAAAGTCCAGCGCACTTCCGTTACGCAACACCGGATTCTTACAGAGGAGTCGGCGCGGCCTGTTCGTCAGCATGTGTATCGCGTGTCACCTATGCAGGGGGAGGCGATTAAGCGTCAAGTTCAAGAAATGCTAAATGATGACGTCATCCAGCCGTCCACAAGCCCGTGGGCATCGGCGGTCGCACTAGTAAAAAAGAAAGACAACACACTCCGATTCTGCGTTGACTACAGACGGCTTAACCTAGTCATTAAACGCGACGTTTATCCCCTGCCACGGATCGATGACGCTTTGGGCCGTCTGCGTCATGCTCAGTTCTTTACTTCGTGAGACCTAAAGTCAGGCTACTGGCAAATCGAAGTGGACAAGTGTGACCGTGGAAAAACCGCCTTCGTGACTCTCGATGGGCTGTACGAATTTAATGTGCTGCCTTTCGGTCTCTGTTCCGCTCCTGCTACGTTCCAACGAATGATGGGCACTGTACTCGTTGGACTAAAGTGGCAGACGTGTCTAGTGTACCTAGACGACGTTGTTGTGTTTTCCAGCACGTTCGATGAACATCTCGCCCGGCTACGAAGTGTCCTTACCGCAATACGCACGGCCAACCTCACCATCAAGCCTGAAAAATGTTACTTTGGCTTCCAGGAACTCAAGTTTCTAGGCCACGTGGTCAGCTCCCAAGGAGTACGACCAGACCCGGAAAAACTCGCTGCCGTTGCCGAGTTTCCTCGTCCTCAAGAAAAAAGGCTGTTCAGCGGTTCCTGGGCCTCTGCGCTTACTACCATCGTTTCATTCAAGGCTTCTCAAGGATTGCTGAACCGCTCACGAGACTGACGCGACAAGATGTGCCCTTTGCGTGGACGGAAGAGCAAGAGCAGGTCTTCACCGATTTGCGTAAACGCCTTCAATCCGCCCCAGTGCTGGCGCATTTTGATGACACCACGGCAACTCAAATACACACCGACGCCAGCAACGTCGGAATCAGGGCCATTCTGGTTCAATGGCAAGATGGCGCAGAACGTGTAATTGCGTACGCGAGTCGTAGTCTGACAAAAGCCGAAGCTCATTATTCAACGACCGGAATTCAACGACCCCTTGCAGATCCCCGCAAGGGGGCCAACTCAGCGGACTTGTTCCACATGAGCTCCCGATTCAACGTGTACTTCTTGCGGACTGCAACCTGGAAGCGCCAGAACATCTGCATCATTCGACGCAGCTCGAAAAGCGGCATTCAGAGAGACCATCCGCAGTGCTGTGAGTTCATTTTTCGCAGATTTACACGCCTTGACAGCAGCAAGGCAGCGGCCGCCAAGCTAAGCATACGGGGGATTGCCAAGCTTTGCTCCCCGAGACCACGCGCCTCGCGCCACGGCCACGAGCCTCCTGCCCGTGCCCGAGCTTTGAGACCGAGCTTTTTGCCTCGTGAAGCATCTGCCCGCCGCGTACTGGCCCTTTGAAGGCGGGGTACGCTTCATACTCAAGATGGAGTATCAAGTGGCGGGGTAGGATATCTCCCCGGAAGAGGTTACCCAAGATCAAGGCTGGCAGTCTGTGGGGGCCAGAAGAGTTAGCGCCAAAACTCGCACGGCTGACACTAATGCGCCATCGCCCCAGCCGGGAGCGCGCCGTGGCAAATCAGGCGGTGCTGCGCTAAAATTCAAAGTTATACGAGCGGGACGAATGCCCTCACTTCCTCGAGATGACATCAAGATTGTGATCAGGCCGCGAGGTGGACTCAATATCTTTAAGATTAGCGTTGTTACGGTGGCTGAGGCAATACTCGCCGCCGCTGGCATCAGTCAGGAAGATCTATGCCAAGATACTCTATGCCCGAATCTACAGTAAAATATTATGCTTGCCAGTACTCCCAAGCGCGAGAATGCGAACCGCTACGTCCGGATGAGGCAGATGCTCATCTCGGGCAAGGTATATGAGCTCAGTGCCTACGAGACGGCCCCGCACTCCACGTGCAAGGGGGTCATCCGCAACATCCCTTTTCAAGACGGCCCTGACGTCATCGATGCCAAGATTGTCAACGCCAATAATCCACTCGCCTTAGCAGCGAAGAGAATAGCTCAAGCCGGCACGGACATCGTCGCGTTCGACGGGCATCGTGTACCGAACATTGTCAGGTATGGACCGCTACTGATGCAGTGCTCACTCTACCGCAAGCAAATCGACGTGTGCTATACGTGCGGCCGCCTCGGTCATCGCGCCGACGTGTGTCCCAATCCAGGTGACGCTATTTGCCGTGGCTGTGGTGCCCCTAGTCCCGATGAGCAGCATCAGTGTACCCCCAAGTGTAAACTCTGTGGTGGCCAGCATCTCACGGCTAATAAGGACTGTGCTCAAAGGTTGAAGATCCCATACATCGTGCGTCGTCGTCGCAGTGAGCGCGCCAATATGGCCGGTGATCTCAGCGGCGCTCGGACACTGCGGAACTCGTCCAGGCTTCGTCCACTCCGGGTGCTCAGCGCAGAGGACGCTCCCGTTCCAGGGGCCGCTCGAGAGTCCGTTCCGTATCCAGGGGCCACTCCGCCTCCAGGGCACGTTCCGGCTCCCGCCATGGGTCCCAAGGATGGGGCTGTTCCCGGGGACGCACCGGTTCTCGGCCTCGCTCCAGCTCCAGGCGGGGGCGCGACACGTCGAGGCGGACTAGGTCCCGCTCCCGCACGCCCACCGCCCTTAGAAGCAATTTCACGCTCTCCTGGGCCGACAAGGTTCAAGGGGGACGTGAGGGTCCAAGAGGTGACGACCCGCCTCGCGCTTCGCACCACGCACACGAGCTCGAGGCGTTGCGACGAGTTAACGAGCAGTTGAGGAAAGAAAACGCGCAGGTTAAACAAGAAATGCGGAGGCTAGCTGCGGAGATGGCGGAGATTAGGAAGCTCGCGCTTTCACTCTCCTCGCCGCAACCCGCTTTGGCCCCGGTCGCCATGGATACGTCCGAGACATCCCACGCGGCTCGCGCGCCCAAGCGTCGAGCGGTAGAGAACAGAGAGGAAGACGAGAAAATAAAATTGCTCTCAGAACTCAAGAATGCCTTCGCCAGCATGCAGGCTAGCTTAACAAAGGTCGAGAAAGCTATAGCGCACCCAAAAATGGGCTTAGGTGCACGCAGTGAACGAGTAAGCAAATTAGAGGAGGTCGATGCCAGGAGAGAATGCAGTCCCGCTCCTTCGCAGGTCGCAGCACGACGTCATGTACTAGCACCACCGACGGAGGGCGCGATTCTCAGGGCCGTTCAAGCCTCCTCTCAGCCTCGCCATGGATAGTGCCGACAAGAACTTTAGTATCTGGCAATGGAACTACGTAGGGTTTCCCAATAAGAAGCCGCTTCTGCAGTAATATTTAAGAACTCTCACGGTTAAACCTCAAATCATCGTTATTGAGGAAGTTGCAACTAGTACTCCAATCAAACTCGCAGGTTATCTGGTAGTATCCTCCCATTCAGGAGGTAGGGGAGTTCCTACCCTTGTCAACAAAAGGTACAATTGCTTCTCTCGCGACCTCGGCGCTTTTGGTGATGGCATCGAGTACGCCATGACTGAAATCCTCATGGACCCACCCAGAAAGGGCCTCAGAAGAAAGAGCCTCTTTATCCTCAACGTATACTGCAGCCCCAGCTTCCGCAGGGCGAGGGCGAAATCTCTCCTCAAGAGGGCCGTCAGCCAGGCGGGTGGGCACCCCCTTGTCGTCGTCGGGGATTTCAACGCCCCACATAGGGTGTGGGGGTACACCCATGACACGCCCAAGTGACGCGAACGTTGGCAGACTGCGATGGAGCTGGACTTGACCCTTATTACCGATAAGGACTTCCCCACTAGGAGAGGCAACTCCGCGTGCCGGGACACTACCCCAGACCCCTCTTTTGTCAAGAACGTAGGGGAGGTCAAGTGGGTAAACACGGCTGTAGACCTCGGCAGTGACCACTACGTGATCGAAGTCTCCCTCCCGATTGCCCGCTATAAGACGAGGAAATTCAAGCTGATCGACTGGGACGAGTTCAGCAAGATCAGAGCCGAGCGCGCACCGATGGCCGAGACAGATTTGGAAGGTTGGTGCAAAGGGATCAGGGATGACGCCGCGGCGGCAACTAAGGAGGTCCTCACTGAGCTCGACGTTAAAAAGATAGCAGGTTGGCGCACATGCTGCAAGCCAAGCAAGCCCTCCTAACGAGATGGAAGGGGCACAAGCATAACAGGAGGCTCCGCAGGAAGGTTTCGGAGGTTAACAGGGAGATTGAGCAGCACTGCAAGAACCTGTGTAAGCAACAATGGGATGAGCTCTGCGAATCCGTCGAGGGTCAGCTCAGATCAGGCAAGAGCTGGGGTCTGCTCAAACACCTTCTCGATGAGGGCAGCACCAGATCCAGCCAGAGACGATCCCTCGCGCGAGCCATCCACCTCGCTACGGACTCTACCCCGGACGAGTTGATTGTCGACAGGCTCATAGACAGGTACCTGCCGGCCACGGATAGCTCTGCCCCTACCCAGTTCCCAGACTACGCGGGGTGTGCGGTGCCGGAGTTGGACCAGAACTTTACCGCGGCCGAGATCCGAGATGTCCTCTTCTCACTCAACGTCAAATCTGCCCATGGCCCAGACGGCGTCGCTAACAGGATGCTGAGGAATCTCGATCATGAGTCGATCAACTTTCTCACTGAAAGGATTAATGAAGTCTGGCGCAGTGGACAGGTCCCCACACAGTGGAAAGCGTCCTGCACGGTACTCATCCCCAAAGCCGGTAAAGCACCAGGAATAGAGAATCTAAGACCAATTTCCCAGACGTCCTGTGTCGGTAATGTGGCAGAGCATGCCCTGCTCAACCGGCTGAAGGTGCAAATCGAGGCCAATGGCATGTACACCCACAATATGATTGGTTTCAGAACCGGCCTCTCGACAGAGGACGCCATGAGGCTGATAAAGCATCAGATCATCGACCGGAGCACGGGAGATACCAGAGCCATCCTTGGATTAGACCTGCAGAAGGCGTTCGACAATATCTCACACGAGTTCATTCTCCAGTCTATTACCGGCCTCGGGCTCGGGAAGAGGGCCTACGACTTCGTCCGATCCTTCCTTAGCCAGAGAACTGCCAAGCTCAAGATCGAAGGATACCTTTCGCAAGAAATCACCCTCGGTTCACACGGCACGCCTCAGGGCTCAGTCTTCTCGCCAACATTATTTAACATCGCAATGATCGGGCTTTCAAAGGAGCTCGCGAAGATTCAACTATACCATCTGCCATCTACCATTTACCATTCAACTATACCATCTACGCAGATGACATCACCATCTGGTGCGTCGGTGGGAGCGATGGCCAAGTTGAAGCCGCCATGCACAGCGCCATCGATGCGACCGAGCGCTTCCTCCTCCCCACTGGGCTCAGATGTTCTCCATCAAAACCTGAGCTACTTCTCTACAAGAAAAGACCCAGAGGCGGCGGCCATCGTGATTGGAAACCGGCGTCCGAAAGCGAAATACGGCTATTCACTGGTGACGGGTCTCCGGTGCCCAGAGTGGACTCGCTCAGAATATTGGGGATGTCTATCGAGTCTAACGGTTCCAATGGAACCGCACTCAGAAAGATCGCCGCCAAGACGGAGAGTGCTCTCGGCTACATTCGGAGGATCGCCAACAGGCACTGGGGAATCGAGGAAGACAATCTCATGCGCATTATACATGCTTTTGTTCTCTGCCACCTTTCATACTCGGCGGCCATGCATAACTGGCATGTTGCAGAGAGGAACAAGCTCAATTCACTCATCAGAAAAGTCTTTTAGCTTGCCCTCGGCTTACCTGCAAGCACCAACACCGAAAACCTGTTGAAGCTCGGAGTCCACAACACGCTCGAAGATATTATCTAGGCGCAAGAGCACTCACAGTTGCTTAGGCTATGCGGCAGCCCGACGGGCCGCAAGATACACGACGAGATGGGCCTCAATCCTGTCGACCAGTGCCCTGGCGCCGTGCGGATTCCCAGGGACATCAGGTCTCAACTGCACATCGCGCCCCTTCCCCGCAATATGCACCCCGCAAACAACGTCGGCAGACATCGAGCCAGGGGTACAGCTCTACTCGAGCGTGTCCACAATAACCACATTAAGGCAAGCTTCGTGGATGCCGCAGCATACGTCCAACACGAGGCATTCGCCGTCTCCATCGTAGACTCCAATTCAAGGCTCATTTGCTGCGCTACGGTACGCACTTCGAGGCCCGTGGTAGCCGAACAGGTTGCAATCGCGCTGGCTGTGCTCGATGGTCGCAGAGAGGGAATATATAGTGGTTCCAAGGCAGCCGTTAAGGCCTACCAAACCGGTATGGTCTCCCCCCAGGCCCTCCGCATTCTCCAATGCGCCAATAGTATCTCTCCGCATTCTCTCATTTGGTTTCCCTTCGACTTTTGCGGTTACCCTTCGACTTTTACGAGCCCGTGCGTACCCTAACCTCGCGGTTCTTCATGGCATATACCCTGAAAGATATCCCAGTGCGGACTGCCCTGCCTGTGGACTAAGGGAAACATTGGACCATGTGTTGTGGGAGTGCGAAGCCATCGGCTCCTCCTTCAGCGACGATAGGTGGGCTGCGCTCTTGGGCAGCCCCGAACTCAGTGACCAAACCCTGGCCGTCCAGAGTGCCCACGATCGGGCCGTCAAGCTCGGCTTGGCGGTCTCTACGCGGGACTAGCCGGGTGGCGCGGGGTCTCCCCTGCGTCTTCTCTGGACCTAATAAAGTTATTTCACTCACTCACTCACTGACTGGAAAAGAATGCTTAGCAGTCGTGTGGGCTATCAGCAAGTTCCAACCCCACTTATACGGCCGGCCATTACGAGCGATCAGTGTGATCACCACTCGCTCTGCTGGCTTGCCAATCTACGAGACCCGTCAGATCGCCTCGCTCGTTGGAGCCTCCGCCTCCAGGAATACGACATGACAGTTGTCTACAGATCCGGCCATAAGCATAGCGACACTGACTGCTTGTCACGTGCTCCTATTCCCTTCACATCCTCCGACTTTGAGCTAGATTTGCCGTTTCTTGGTGTCTTCTACGTGGTGCGCATGACTGACTATCAACGTGCAGACTCTATGCTGCTTCCAGTCATCCGATATCTTGAGGGAGCTGACATTGTTGTCCCACGCCCACTTTCACGAGGATTGACGTCGTACTGCCTGCGAAACGATGTACTGTACAAGAAAAATTTCGAGAACAGCCAGGAAACATTCCTTCTCGTCATTCCGACGGCACTGCGTGAGAAAGTTTTGCAGGCGTGTCACGATGATCCATGTGCCGGCCACTTACGCTTCGCGAGTACATTAGTGCGCATACGGCAAAAATACTATTGGCCACATCTATTTTTGTCGGTTCAGCGCTATGTGCGAACGTGCCGTGACTGTCAGAGGCGTAAAGTTCCACCCGTCAAGCCTGCCGGCCTCCTTCAGCCTTTGGATCCGCCTCCGGCGCCGTTCCAGCAAGTGGGAATGGACCTTCTTGGGCCGTTCCCCACGTCATCCTTGCAAAATAAGTGGATAATCGTGGCAACTGACTATTTAACTCGGTATGCGGAGACGAAAGCTGTGCCGCGGGGAACTGCTGCTGAAGTCGCCAGCTTCTTCGTCCACAACATCGTGCTTCGCCACGATGCACCCGCTGTACTCACACTGTACTACCGCGGTGCAGCGTTTATAGCGGAGTTATTGCAACAAGTCGTCCCATTGACGCACACCGACCACCGAAAGACCACAGCATATCATCGCCAAAGTAAAGGCTTAACAGAGCGCCTAAACAAAACATCAGCCGACATGCTCTCCGTGTACATTGATGTGGAAAACAAAACATGGGATGAAATTTTGCCATACGTCACGTTTGCTTACAATACCGCTGTGCAGGAGACCACCCATTTTACACCACTCGAGCTTGTTTACGGATGTCGCGTTACAGCCCCCTTAGACGCCATTCTCCCGGTAGACCACGGAACCACAAGGAATCACACCACTGAAGATTTCGTCGAGAAACCCGAGGAAGCTCGCCAGCTTGCTCGGAATCGCATCCGCACCCAGCAGAATACCGACGCCTACCGTTACAACCGGACCCGACGGAATGTCCAGTACTTACCAGGCGACCGCGTGTGCGTGTGGACACCTATCCGACACCGTGGGCTCTCAGAGAAATTGTTCAGCCGCTATTTCGGCCCCTATGAAGTTGTACGCCGCCTCAGTGACGTGAACTACGAGGTGGTGCCTCAAAGCTCTGTTCCTGGTTCGAACCGACGCCGTCCCCGTGCTGAAGTCGTCCACGTAGTACAGATGAAGCCGTACTACGCACGCGAGGGCTAAGGAACCCTCACAAACCGCTTCAGGATTGTGTACATTCCTGTATGTTTCCTCTTTTTGTCTTTTCATGTTGGCACTTTAGCCCATAGTGCGCGCCCGCTGCCCTTGAAGCGACCGGGCCGGTCGCTTTTGAGAGGGGAGCAATGACGCGAAATAAGTTTGCACGTGACACGGGAGCCTTAAGGCGAGAACGACGAAGTTCGTGGTTGCGCGCACGCTCTCCGAGGACCAGCCATCACTAAAGGCAGACGTCTTTTTGCCAATCTGTCGGTGGTAAACTGTTTTAGTTGTAATAGCTGGGTGACAATATTAAGGTGCATGAGAGGTCTATAACGTGTCCTTCTATTAGTGTACCTGCTTCCTGGTCTTTTTAATAGTGCTGAAATGCAGTCCACATTTTTTTTCGTTATAAGTTTTTCTAACTTACAATGTGCAGACAGGTCTCCGTTTCTAGTGAGTAGAAAACTGGCGCTGCCTTTGTCTTCGTTTTCGGTGAAATGGTTTGACTATTCTATCGACAAACTGACAATGGGGGCCAGCCAGCCATTACGTAGGCATGTGCTTGGGGGAAAACGTGGCGCAAATATAAGAAGGAGTCTACAACAACGCGAACCTATAGTACCAGCTTTTCATATTGAAATGTAGTTGATAAGGTAAAAAACGTTGGTGTTTAACCAAGGTTACTCTGACTCCTGCTAAAGCGGAACGATGGGCGGCTTGCTCAATTTGCGAGGGGGGCTACTGACATCGCCCTGACTTCTCAGCATTGCTGGAGGAGGGATTCATACATTTTTAGAGGCGGCTCAGATCGAAAAATTCTGCTTAAAAATATCCAGGCGCTTTGGAAGTAACCTCTGCGGTGAGATCACCATGGAGGGTGAGCTTTACTTTGAGCCATAAAAAATTAGGCCCTTAAAAATCGGTTGTCAGTCCTTTTACCTTCTATCCATACCTCTTGCAACCATTGGGGAGAATGCAATACGTCCTCGCTGGAATTTCTTGCTATGCTTCGCGAATTATGCGAAACGGTGTGCATGTCTCAAACTAGAGCCACCTTGTTTGCTTTAGTATTGTTGGTCAGCTCACTGAAGTTTGGCCCTACACTTCCTACTCACATTTGCTACAGCGGTCAACAGGCTAAACAAATTTGCCTGGTGTGTCGATATAACGCAGCTTCTCCTAGTATGAGGTTTTGTACCTACTTATAAGGCCGTTACTTCAGTGAACAACTTTGCAAGGTCACGTGAAGTTTCTTCAAGTGAAAGTGTTACTAAACTGTCGCCCGATAAAGATAGTACCACGTGACAATATATATATATATATATATATATATATATATATATATATATATATATATATATATATATATATGCATAAATTTGTCAAAAGGCGTTATAGTTCGATTGCTAAAACGCTCAGATAGCAGAGCACCGCAGCGAGAGGACGCAGAGCTTCGGCGACACAGGCACAAGCCTTCCAAGCACTTGTCGTCGTCGTCTTTCTCTAAGCAGTGCCTACTGCTCATTCGTCTTCAGTACAAATGCCTCCCCGGGGAAGAGGAGCCGTCTCGGCGACCTACAGGCAAGATAGAACAGGTGGGTCAAAGTACGGCTTGAGTCGCTGAACGTGCACGATTTCGTGCCCTCGGCGGCGCTTATCGGAAGGCGGCTCAAGGGGTCTACCATATAGTTCACAGGAGACGTTTGTCTGAAGACACGGTAGGGACCCTGGTAATTGGACACAAGCTTGGGTGAAAGTCCAGGGCTGGTAGCGGGAACCCAAAGCCAGACTAGTGAGTAAGCGACATAGGATGCCGGAGAAGAGGGAATATCCCGAAGGTGCTTCTGTCGCTGCTGATCTTCCGAAGTAAATGTGCGGGCGAGCTTCCGGCACTCTTCTGCGTGTGCAGCAGCCTCGGACAGGGTAGTAGCCTCCGTTGTGTCAGGGCGATACGGATGGATGGCGTCCATTGTGCAGGAAGGCTCGCGACCGTAAAAAAGAAAGGACGGGGAAAATCCTGTAGTGGTCTGTGTGGCGGTATTATAAGCGTACGTCACGAAGGGGAGAATTCGGTCCCAATTGGTTTGGTCAGGTGCGACGTACATGGCTAACATATCGTCAAGAGTGCGGGTGGTATGCAGTAGAGGTACGGTGAATTACGTTGCATTCCTTGAGCAAGGCTTCTATAACTTCAGACAGAAAAACGCGGCCTCTGTCGCTCAGCAACTCTCTGGGAGCTCCATAGCGAAGTATGATGTTACGCAGAAGGAACCAGGCAACATCCCGCGCAGATGCGTTGGGCAGAGACGAAGTTTCGGCACAGCGTGTGAGATGGTCAATCGCCACTATCACCCAGCGGTTGCCATCTGAAGTACAGTCGCGATCAATTTGAAGGTGATCGCTCGAGCGGCGACCAAAACTAGGAGCTGCGCCACGTTACGTCATCACCGTCGGTCGAGAGGGAAACATCAGATAGCTCCCCTCTCTCTCTTTTGGTGTTCCCTGAAAAGCTGTCACTCCCGTCACAGTTCACGGCATAACCTGCCAATTCATGTCGATTGCGTTATGAGCTTTTGCACAGAGGCGTCATTGTTATCCAAGATATGCATGAGGAAGCGACGCACACAGATCATTGCCATGAAAGGGAAACAAACACAAAAATGTGGTTAGTGTGTCTTGGGGGTTATGGTTGCAGCCTGGAAGAGCATAATAGGGGAAGAAGGCAGCGCAATTTTTATCTTCGCAGTTCCAAAATCGGCCGCTATGCTGCTTGGAAGGCCCGTCGGTCGATGCTCGCGCGATCACCTTCAAATTGATCGCGACCGTACTTGGAAGGGACCGATAAAGATCAACTCCGACTTTGTCAAAGGGCCGTCCTGGACAAGGCAATGGTTGCAGTGGAGCAGCTAAGGCATGAGGGGTATTCTTGCGGCGTTGGCAAGCGAGGTAGGAGCGGACATATTGGCGGACGAATCGGTACATCCCGCGCCAGTAATAACGAATTCGCAAGCGCGCGTATGTTTTAAGTACTCCTGCATGTGCGCATTGCGGGTCGTCGTGAAACGCTGCACATATATCTGAACGTAGATGCCGAGGAACCACGTGTAACCATTTGCGCCCAGCCGAGAGGTAGTTACGGCGGTACAGGAGCCCGTCACGAACAGCAAAGTGGTGTGCTTGGCGACGCAATGCATGGCCAGTAGAAGGCCCTGATGGGTCTGACAGAAAAGCCAGCATGGTAACAATCCATGGATCCTTCTGCTGCTCCGAAAGCATATCCGTGGCGGTGAGGGAGGACTCGCATATTTGTACTTTCTGATGATTGGGCTGGCCTGACACTGGGGAGCGAGACAAGGTATCCGCGTCCGAGTGTTTGCGGCCAGAGCGGTACAGCATTCGAATATCCTACTCTTGGAGGCGAAGCGCCCATCGAGCGAGGCGGCCTGAGGGATCTTTCAAGGGCGACAGCCAGCAGAGCGCGTGGTGGTCCGTGATGACGTCGAACGGACGGCCGTAGAGGTAAGGATGAAACTTAATTATGGCCCAAATGATAGCCAGACATTCTTTTTCTGTAACGGAATAGTTTGCTTCCGCTTTTGGGAGTGCGCGGCTAGCGAAGGCAACAACGTAATCGTCAAAGCCAGTCTTTCGTTGTGCAAGAACAGCGCCAATGACGACGCCACCTCCACCAAATGTCAAGAGGCGTTCTTCTTCGTCAGTACTATATATATATAGGGCGTAGGGTGGCACAACTGGGTTCCGTTAGCTTGCCCGTACAAAACTGACTGTTAATTAACCATTGATATATTGTCGGGGAATTGTTGAAACAACGGACTTCAACAAATTTTCAAGAGCAGTTGAGTTCACTCAACCCTTGCACAACAATATTACCGTTGAGTGTTCTCAATAAACAATTTATTGGGTAATTTGCGTTGATTTTTCTAGTTGTTTTTTGTTGTGTAGCAGTTGAGTCCAGTATACAATAATTAGGACTCGCATATGAGGACATTCCAAACGTTTATTGCGATGCGTTCCAACCTCATTCCTGTCACTTTGCGGCAGCTAGGTTCTTCTTTCGCCTCGCTTTTATTAAAAGAAAATAATGTGCGACTGATGGGGTGGAATCGAAGGTCGGCCGTCGAGCCCGGTACTCTAACCAATAGGCCACGAGCGCGCGCATACTCCTCTCATTCCATAGCCAGTAAGCTCTGAAATGCTTGGCGCGTGCGCCGCGTGCCACTTCCTGGTGCTGTCGCTACAGCCGGCGCTTCGAAGCGCCTATCTCCGGGACCGCCCCACTTTCGTAGCCATTTTCGCTGCGTAAAAACTGCAACGTTAGACTAGATTCATGACCGCCCAAGTTCATAACGATTTATTTCTTCGCCGCTGTATAAACGCCATTGTCGTTTTAACATACCGTAGATGACATAAGCATCGTACGATCCGAAATGAGCACGTTTCGGGGAGCAGAAGAATGCGAAATTCACTTGCAAACACGGTGACTACGCGCATGTGGAGTTCCCCAAAAGTAAACACGGCGGCAGCGTCCGAGACAGGTGCCGACAGGGGACGACGCTACCTTCGAGCATCGGACGCGCTGTGGGAACCGTGTGATCCAAGCGCGCACACGCTACAAACATACACGGGTGAGGTCTTCGAATTTCCCACGACGTACCCTCTGTCCGCAAAGCAAATATAGTTTTTTTTATCCAATGTGCGTAGTACTAGAGATCAAAGAACGAACGCGCTTTGAGATCGCAGCGCGCAGCCGCTATAACCATTGACTTCAAAGAGCTTCAGATTCAGCAACGGCCGCAACAGTATCACAGCTAATCGCTGTATCTGCGGCTGCTCCCGTCTCTCGCCTTGCAAGAAGCACGCGATTTATTTGAGCCTCCGCCGAACTGTCGTCGTCTCATCTCCCAAGCCTGCAGGTCTCGTATGTTCAGTTAACAACACCAAAAGGAAATGAAAGAAATACAGGTAACGGACTCTTATCATACCTTACTTGTCACCTCGTTATCTGCAAAGGCATTATAAACTATTTTATAAGCTTTATTTTTGTAAAAATAGCAAAACTAGTAGTAATCTTTATTTCTAGGTGGCGCGACAAACGTCAAGGTAGTGTTCGGGTGTGTATGTTGGCGCGCAAGCGGGTGCAACCGAGCTTCGTTTTGCGCACACTTTTGTAACAGTACGCACGGTTACCGCTAGTTTCGCAGTCGCATTTTTTGGTCGTAGTATTTATTGTTTACGCTACAAATTAGGTTGTTCTTAAAAATTTATAAAGGTTAGTTGATGAAAAATTATTGATAATTAACTAGCGGTTTTTAAGTGCCGTTATGTTGTGTTTGAAAGGTTTTTATAACTGAATACGATAGTGAAGCTGTGAACGGCTTTCGGACTCAGTTATTCGGTTGCAGTTGTACGGTGGCTCACGCCTCGTGACGCACATTTCGCTTTAACGACGATAAGTGGGACGTTTATCCGTTGAAGTGGTTGGCTGACCCAGCTACTAGTCCTCTACTGATGTGCGAGCCTGGTTGTTTTGATGAGTTGCACGACAGAGGTCATGATGCCTGTTGGAGAGAAGGCACCCCGAAACAGTCGCAGCCGCACTTCTGAAGATAGGTAAGTAATCTCGTTTTCTTGGGCACGTAGCCTCTTTTTCTATTTTGACATTGACGAGCGTGAGATGTTAAGCACACCGTTCACTTTCTTCTAGCAAACCGCATGCCCCGGGGCAAATGCGCGCGATATTAACTCTCGCTGCCGCCGTCACTTTGTTTGATACAATGGTAGGCGAAGGAGCAGCGGCGCCCAATGTGCGTAAAATTGAATTGCTTCATTTGTTCCTGTCTAATAACGTTTCCTTCATTTGTATCAGAGAACACAATTGGAACATAATGATCGGCTTCTCTGCGCAGTGATAATTTTGTACAGTGGCCACGTCATCTTTAATGGGGGCTCACGTGGGCCGTCTAAGCACTTGTTATCGCGTTCCGATACGTGAGAGGCGCGCTGCCGTTCAAGGTATTTAGGCAGGCACTACGAGCTTAGGAGAACCGCGACAAATAATTGTGCAGCAGGTGTGCAGCTGTGCTGCGCTTGTACCACACTCGCACCGAAAGGCAGTGTTGCACTTCACGCTTACACATTTCGTAGCTATGGCGGCCGCCGTGGCAATTTGGGGCTCGAGGTCGTGGATACGATCCCTGCAGCGGCCGCATTCTAAAGGAGCGGAATGCAAAAACGCTCGTGCATTGTGCATTGTATGCACGTAAAAATTTCCAGGAAGTCAAAATTAATACGGATTCCACAACTACGACGTGCATCATAATCAGATCGTTGGTTTGGCACGTGGAACATCAGAATTATTCTTTTTGCGTAGTGGCTCATCGTATACCATACGGTTAGTGTGATCACCTTTTGTGCCGTAGCGTTTAAGCGAGCCTCGATTTAGGTTGCGGCTAATGATGCAGTGCACCGCGACATATATTTCGCCTCTTTGGGATTTGCGGAGAACGGCCAACCGATTGGTCACAGCTTCCGCGTGGTCACTGTACATGGATACACAGCGCAAATGAACAGAGGTGTGGTGACGACGTCGGCAAAAACACAGCCGCCCACGGGCTCACCTTATCGCCTATCACCGCCGAAACTACCGCAGTAAGCATCTTTATCTAGCGCGGCGGGTTGCCGTTGAAGGCGTACTGTACAATTTTAATAGGTGATAGCCGAAACATGCCACCATTCTCTGTTGCCTCTTTGAGTTGGACCGATCCAAATGTGCATTGCTTCCAGAAGCAAAAGGAGCGCCAATCGACGCGTTGTCGCCTCGAGCTAAGCGTCGCACTCGAATACCGTTTGCGCGGTGAAGAATGACGCGTGCATGAAGCTAGCTCACTGCGCGGACGCTACCGCGCAAAACGCGCAAGGGGATGTACGCGACATTCTGCACACAAATCGCGCGGGATGATCGGAGCCACGCCGGAGCGGCTAGCTTTAAAGAAGCGGTACATGTTCTCACTCGTACAGGCACGCTCACGCTCGCATCGCCCTCGGCGTATCTTTAGGTCATTCCTTCTGCTCGACTTCTACGCAAAGATTCCACATCTGCTTGGTATCGGCTATGCACTGTCGCCTGGTCTTTGGTTCTGCGAGAGAGCCGGGAATATTTTTCCCCGCTGTGAAACATCCCTGTGCGTGTTTTAGTTGACATTTACCGTAGCAACCCATTTCTTCCTTTTCTCGACGGCACTCGTACAGAGTCGCAAATTTTTACTTGCCAGTATAGTGTGTACTTCTATTTCGTGCGTAGCTATGTGCATTGTGTGGCAGATTCTTAATCCGCGTAATCTCATTTTCTGTCCACATTTCCTTCTCACAGGTCACGCATCCAGCAAATTCCCAGGTGCTAAAGTGTTCTACGCCAAAAGCACCTTGGCGTCGTGCAAGAGACACCCGTTGATATGTGGCTGATTCACTAGCAAGCTCTCATCTCTGTTTTAATCGCGGTGAAAGACTTGTGATCAAGCTTGTATATATTTACGTGACGTCATTTGTTTCAAGTCTTATTTTGCCTTCTCACAGTCAGCTGTATCTCTTCCTGTGATGTGTTAGTGTACGAAACATTTTAATGTAACATACTCAGATGTATTTTGTGTATTCACACGCAAGCAGCTTCAAGTGTTCATGTGTTCAAAGTTGGTTGTTACAAGGGTATGCTTAAGCCCTGCCTTTTGAGTCGCTTTGCCTTCTAGTCATAAACTTAATTTGAAAGTGAAGACCACAATGGGGGGTCGTTTTGATTGAATTCGTATGTATAGGTTCTTTCAGATGTATTTACACTGCTAGAGTGCTGTAGGTACTAGCCTATGTCTCCAGGTTCGATGTAGTGGTGCCTTAAGTACTGTAATAATGTTTCACGTGCACGCGTCTTTAAATAAAGGTACTTCAAGTTGATCAGTCTCTCTTTTGATTTTGTTTGTGTTTGGGAAGGTATGAGCAGGCACCGGGGCATGCAAGTGTGAACAGCAAAGCAATTTCAATATATGAATAAAAATCCACTAGCCCAAGGAAACGTCAATCATATTTCAATGGCGACTTCTGAAATCTCAATGCCATCTCAACTGTACCACAATGCGCTTTTCAGCGCTGTTGCAATAATAATTCAACAAATGGTCAGCATAACTATCACAACGTCAGTTCAACGCAGAATCGATAGTAATTCAACAACCATTCAACAAAACGAACACAGCGGGCCGTCTAAGCACAATGGACTTTCAGTGGTAACTTAACAATTATTCCACATTGAGTTACCCAATGGTGTTTCAATTAAATTTCAGTGGCCAATATTCAAGAGTCCTCAACACTCAACCCAGCAATTCTCCAACATGCTCTCAATAATACCTCAATAAAAAACTCAACATTGACCAACGAGAGTTCAATTCCTTTTCAATAATTTTTTTGCACGGGTGAGTCGCTCGATTTCGCCGACTCTGTGAGCTTGTGCTAACTTCTCCCCGGTGTGAACACCCTCCTGAAGCGGATTCTCTGTTGGCGACCTTACCGGGAGCCCGAGCTTAAGTTTACGCGCTTGGAGGATAAGAATGTACAACTCCTTTTATTTGCGTTCTGGAGTCCGAAATAAGCAATCATGCGGCAAGTGGCTAATCCTTGGATTAGTTTTAGGGCGTCTCCTTCCTTGAGCCCGTGTGATTTGCTCGCCATTCGTTCGGACACATGTGCAAGTAGAGTGCTGGTACCTTGAATCTTCTATAGGGTGGCTGAGTCCACCCCTTCTATTTGGAGAATTACCCTCCGTACGTGCACAGTATCAACTGATACAATTATTGTACCATTAAGCTCGACTTTAGCGTCGGGAGTTGAAGATCTAGTTGAAGGCCGACCTCTCCTGCGTAGTACAAGTGGTTCTGATTCTTCAGTCATACAGGAGAGGCCGTATGCAGTGAGATACGCCTGCGTGCGATTGAGGCCTTCCTAGAAGGCGCCTTGTTGTTGCCCTATGGAACCTGCTTTGGCCTTGGTAGTAATATCGTAGTAATACAGGAGGTATTCAGATAACTGGATTGGGAAGAATTGGGGATAAAATTTAATAGAGAATACCTTAGTAACTTGCGATTCGCTGATGATATTGCCTTGCTTAGCAACTGAGGGGACCAATTGCAATGCACGCTCACTGACCTGAAGAGGCAAAGCAGAAGAGTGGGCCTAAAAATTAATCTGCAGAAAACTAAAGTAATGTTTAACAGTCCCGGAAGAGAACAGCAATTTACATTAGGTAGCGAGGCACTGGAATTGGTAAATGAATACATCTACTTAGGGCAGGTAGTGACGGTGGTTCAGCATCATGAGACGGAAATAATCAGAAGAATAAGAATCGGCTGGGGTGCTTTTCGCAGGCATTCTCAGATCATGAACAGCAGGTTGCCATTATCCCTCAAGAGAAAAGCGTATAATAGCTGTGTCTTCCCAGTACTCACCTACGGCGCAGAAACCTGGAGGCTTACGGAAAGGGTTCTACTTAAATTGAGGACGACGCAACGAGCTATGGAAAGAAGAATGATGGGTGTAGCGTTATGAAATAAGAAAAGAGCAGATTGGGGGTGAGGGAACAAACGCGAGTTAATGACATCTTAGTTGAAATAAAGAAAAACAAATGGGCATGGGCAGGACATGTAATGAGGAGGGAAGATAACCGATGGTCATTAAGGGTTACGGACTGGATTCCAAAGGAAGGGACGCGTAGCAGGGGGCGGCAGAAAGTTAGGTGGGCGGATAAGATTAAGAAGTTTGCAGGGACGACATGGCCACAATTTGTACATGACCGGGGTTGTTGGAGAAGTATGGGAGCCGCCTTTGCCCTGCAGTGGGCGTAACCAGGCTGATGATGATGATGTGTAATATCGTGCTCCTAATCGGCAAAATCCAGTCCCGCGATATAGCACTGTCTGCACATAGCTTCATCACTGCAATTTTTAAAAGTAATGAAGACATAACTGAACACTATGGAGTAACCTTTGGGAAGACTTCGAAATGACCATTCTTCAGTCTTCCAAGCCCTACGGTTTCTGTTCGGTTAGAGATCAAGTCTCCGATGTTGTTGGTGCGGTTGGTGTCTTGCAGGTTGTTCAACGCGGCCTTATGAGATTGAAATTTGGGTTTAATTAAGAAGTATCTTCTAGAGTTAACAATTGTCCTAGCTCAATAGCTGTAATTTACATTTTCAACAAGGCAGCAAAATCATGCAGGGATAAGTTTGTTAGTATAAATGACGTTCTTATTGAGAGTAAAAACCTTGTTTTCTTGAAATTATTTTTAATTGCTTAGTTAAGAACAATCGAACCTACATTGCAGCATGGGCATAATTTCCCACATCACTTACCCGCCCTTACTTTGCAAAAGGGTTCCCGGTAGTCATCGTAGCTTCTTTCGTTCGCTTGGTTTTGGGTAACAGAAGAAGAAGCCAGCGTTTCCATGACGCTGGCCCTTGTGATTGCGGGCTGACGAAGTTACTGACGCAGGGCATCATACCTGTTTACGCTGAACCTGCACGTTCTTTTAGGTTTATTACAAGGGACGTTCCAAAGGTAATTTTCGTCATTTTTTTGAAAGAGCGGTTGGTACACCAGGCGAAACAAACAATCGCCATAAGAATCCACACCCGTCTCTGGTTCAACGACGGAAGGAGCAACAGCGTAAGAGGAATGGCGCATGCTGAGAGCGCCGAAGAAAGAGTAGCAGTATAGCGGCGGGTGCCAGAGGTTATTCAAGTACAAATCACGATGGCATCCAGAGGTGTGCTAACAACGTGGTTGACAATGGAAGTCCGTATCGTTATTAGGTATGAATGTGCACGTGGGACTAGTGTGTCCATCCCCATGAACGCCTGCAGATCGTGTACGATAAAGAGGTCATGTCTCAAGGCTTGCATCGCAGGTTACCGCGTTTTAGCTCAGTGGTTTCTTTCAAAATGACCGCACGCTACGACGAATGTCTCAATGTCCGTGCCGACTATGTGCAAAAATAGCGCAAGATGTACAGTTCATAACGCCAGGGTGCATTTTTTTGCAATAATGTTTCCGTGTCAAAATAAATGTCAAAACTTGCTTGAAGAATGTCCCTCGTAGAAACAAGGCATTTTTCTCTTCCAGGTATAGCGTGTCAACGTTACAACTTCATTAGCAAAACAAATTGGGTAGTTTCAACTACGATAAACAAAATCGCTGATATACATGTCTGCGCACTGCTGCCGGGGATCAGGAATGCTATTTTAAGTATATAATCAACACTCTGAAGAGCTAAAATCAGATATGAAGACACATAATTGATTCTAAATGCAATGAACTTTGAGTAAGTTGTTAGCTCTATTGAAGAAAAAGTGTTAAATCGCTATAGGGTCAATGCAATTTTCAATGCTGGCCGGCGAATTCAGTGCTCCTTATAAAGAGCTTATACTGGTCATTTCGACCCTGCACTTGGGTCTAGATGGCAATGACGCACTACAATCCACTAGCACTGTTATTCTGTCCTATTGAAGTTGCGCATTTCACGCTGACCGGATGCACTGATGAATACCTTGCCATTATATTAGCGTCTATTTATTAAGCCCTTTCTTTATATTGACACACCAGTTTGATTCAATGTCGATAATTCGCTTCCTGTACGTGGCACTGCAATCACGTTTATGTTTCTGTTGCCGTACGTTCGTGGCTTAGTACCGTACGTCCTAGAGTTAGCTTCGTCTACACGTGTGCATCTTGAAGAATCGATATCAAAGCGGCCGGCCGGAAACAGCCCCATCCCATTCGATGACCGCTGATCACACTAGCTCTTATTACCGCCACCGAGTTGTGCTGCTTTACCTTCGTCAATGGCGAAAGTTCGCCAACAAAGCTGTGAAATCGTCGTCGCTGTTGTAGGGCATACATCCCGGCCCGCCTACCAGCGCACAGTCGTTCTAACGTGACAATAAAAAGATTAGGAACTGTGCACGTTGTCCTCACAATGGCGTTGCGTGCGTACGTGTGGGATCTCTCGTGTTGCTCTTGCAGTTGGTTTGTTCAGTACAGCGTGACACTCTTCGTTTTTGCAAAATGGCGGCTACGGTGCCGTAATGTCGCCAGAGATCCGGCTAGCGCCTTTGGACTAATGTGACCCCACTGTAGACAGCAAATGTTTTTACTTCTATTTTGGAATCATGCAGCAGGATTACCCACGTGGGCATTCCCAAGCACTGAAAGCCCTGTTTTGACAAGCGCTTCCACACTCCGCAGAGAGCTTGCGAGCGGCCTACGTGTCGTCATGGTGCAGTACTAAATGTGTCCAATATATCACCTTCGCACATCTAGTTTTTACTCGAACAAACAACGTCGGTGAAACACCTCGGGTTGCGATCACAATGTGTTAGCACTCACGACCAACAAGTCAGAAAAACGCCCATTGTTTGCCTTCAAGCACGGCTACAAGTGCGCACACTACGAGCGGAAACCATCACGGCGCGCCGCGAGGTGGTATTTCCCAAGGAAGTGCATTAAGTGCATGCATTCCTAAGTGCATTAAGAATAAACTAAGATGCAGGATGACATTGCTGCGCTTCCGTCGGCGAATGTGGTAGCTGACTCGTACAATGTAGCGTAGTGATTATTTTCGCTCGAATCTACGCCATTCTGTTCCCCACCGATCGAGGCCGGCCGTTCTCGGCGATAACCTGCGCGGAACATGGGCCTGACAGCTAACGAAGCGTGAAAAACAATGGCACAGAAACAGAATTGTTACATTATCCTGGCCCTGGCCTCCATCGGCTCTTCATTTCTCAGTGTCGTGCCTACCATGCATCAACCACCTATCATACCCGTCTATATCTCGCAGAATTATTTTGATATATTGCAAAAACGGCGCAACCAAAGAGCACACCTACTTCAGCGGATACCGTAGCTCAGACCTTGCAGTGCTGCTGCCGCTGAAGACACAAAGCACACCCAGGTGTCACCTTGTTAAACATGTTAATCGCAACAGCGCCACAGATTGTGCAGATGGCACCTGCTCAAAGGCAAAGCACGATCACGATGGGGCTTCGTGCCCTTTAGTTGGATTACTTTCTTGTTTCTTCGTGGTGACCAGCGAAGGCGGGGTGAAGCGGTTGATCTTTTTTATCTATTGCGCTGAGATCGGCGAAATGCATTGCACTACTGCGGGAAACCAGTCGCGCAGGGCCTAGCGTCAAGTATCCAGACGGACCGGTCGACGAAGCGACGCCCTTGGTATCGCCATTCCTTGCGGCCCATTAGGAAACATGTTTCTGACACCACAAGGCCAGTGACCCCCTGATTTATTTATTTGTATCGTTAATCTAGCTTATTTTAGAGAGTAAGCGGGGAGGGCACCGAAATTGCTATTTCATACTTCATTGGAAAACACCAAAACATTTTTTTTAAGAGCACGACATCGCGTGACTAATTAACAAAGCAAAACAATGTAGCTTCAGACGGAGCAACATGAAAGAAAGAGACAGCAACTCACGGCAAAAGTTAGCTAAATGGCGCGTGCAACAATACATTACTATACAAACGTTCTTCGTCTATAATTGCACTTTAAGCACCTATGGGAAGGAATCTGGCGTTGGGCAGTGCACAAGCTAGGCAAACTGCAAACCTATTCCGTTCTCGGACGTCTTTCGAAAATAAGGGCTCTCGAATGCGTCAGTTCGGCAGCAAATATCTCTAATTTTTCGTTAACCATCCTGTGGATCATGTAGACCGTCTACTGACTGGCTCTATGTATCCTTTTTTATTTATACTTAATGCATTATTAAGCTGACATCACATATTGTCAGCTCCTGACTGGAAGCTTACCACTATCATTGAAAAGGAAGGTGTAGAATCAGTGCACTTTACCAGTGCTGACATATGGGGCAGAGACTTGGAAGAAAAAGAAGCTTCAGAACAAGGACCGCGCAAAGAGCGATGGAACGAACAATGCTAGGCGTTACCTTAAGAGACAGAAAGAGAGCGGTTTGGATCAGAGAGCAAACGGGTATAGCCGATATTGTAATTGACATTAGGAGAAAAAAAACGGAGCTGGGCAGGTCAAGTAATGTGCAGGTTAGATAACCATTGGACCATTAGGTTTACAGAATGGGCACCAAGAGAAGGGAAACGCATTCGAGGGTGGCAGAACACTAGGTGGAGCAATGATATTAGGAAGTTCGCGTGCGCTAGTTGGAATCGGTCGGCGCATGACAGGGGTAATTGGACATCGCAGGGAGAGGCCTTCGTCCTGCAGTGGACATAAAATGGGCTGATCATGATTATTACTTTAATGATTATTATTATGATGATGATGATGGTGATGACGAAGAAATAAATTAGTCTATTTTAGAAGTATTTAAAGATGTATCATCTATCTCGTTGCCGTCCTAATTGCGAGCGATTTCATATATTTTTCATTGACAAGGAGCTCACGGATAAATGCCTACTGTAGGAGTTGTGTATAAATCTCGCTGCTTTTTCTTGTACAGCTCACAGTTTTGAACATTTTCTTGCGTATATGGGTCCTAAGCAATGGATCTATACTCAATAATAGGATGAACGAATGTTCTGTAAGTTATGATTTTATTTTCAGTGAGGTGTGCCATAGAGCGTGCCTTATATAGCGAATTTGAACAATTCATCGAACAAACCGTGTGGCCTTTTGACTCTCTCCAAGACACTTGTTACAGATTAGAGACGTATTTTGGCACCAACACATTCCGGGATGCTATTGCCTCGGCCATCAGGCAAACGCTGAATGGCTGGTTGAGCCCTGCGTCACTAGAAGGCTATAGTATCGCCGAAAGTAATTCACAATGAATACTTCCTATGATTAACGCCAAATGTAACAGATACATTGCCACCAGGCAATTCGGTTAGCTGTTGACTGAGAAAAATGAAAACTTTCAGCCTGTGGTGGATGAGGCAGACGTTAGTAAAGTCATTCGCCACGTTTGAAAGGCCGGGTATTATACAAATGTTTTCGTATGACGGACGGGCTCCGCTTCCCGCTCCCATCTCTACCCATCGAATCGTCTGTCTTGAGTCGTGGCAGCCCAACTTGGTTTCTGCCATTTGTAAAGGCATCAAAGTCGTCTTTTTTCTTTATGTGGTCACTTGTAAGAAGGCGTTAGAAGGTTGCTTGTGTTTCTCGATGCGACCCTATAGTACTTTTGTGTTACTCTGTCCACTCATCAAAGTGTGCTTTGGAAATGACGTCTCTCTCACCGCTCTTGCACAAGAGAAGACTAGAAATGAGGGGGTTAAGTTCTTATTTCGTCGTGTCGGGGACTGTGTAAGCGTTAGCCATCGCCTGCCAAGCCAGTGTTATCTTGTTCTCTTACTTTGAGAACAAACCGTTCTCTCCGGCACACGCATTTTATGGGCACGCAATTGTTTAAGGTAAAGCGATATTGAGTACAAATGTTTCTCAGAACAAAGAGCAGATAAACTGAACATTCAGGATATACGAAACAGTACACTGGTTTGTATGATGAACGATTTGAACAGCTGTCAATGTATTTCGACATGCAATGTTGATCGTAAGCAGGTCGGATGGTTGCGTATGCTAGGTCGTCTCCATCGTGACCACAGTGACGTGGACACCATTACAATATTATGTCATGCACTTTGAGCACTGCGTATATATATAGTGAATACCTTGTCTGTTGCCAGGGAAGAGCTGCCTGATGTAAAGCATCGAGTAAGCTCCAGAAACCTGCATTAGATTGACGAAAGGAGGACAATATATAGGTTCATCATTATTGAAAGCAAGAACCGCACGAAGCAGCACCAATTCAGAAGTCTTAGCCCAGGTTATCGGAGCCTTATTGCAGTTTTAGTTCGACAGATTTTGCTAGGATGACCACCATTACTGTTGAACTTAATAGTAGGAGCAGCGTCGGTGTCGCATCACAATTGATCAGGCGCTCGCATCTACATAAGACAGGTTCCACTGACACGCGCTGGCACGGCCTGTCTTTCAAGGATATCGAAAAATCGGCTACACTAAGAGACCGGTAGTGTCGGGTTGCTCTTTCTGTCTCTCTCTCTCTCTCTCGGCATTCCGAGAGAGAGAGAGATCAGACCGACACGACCAACCTAATAGCGTATAATTTTTTAACATCCTCGAAAGCTAGCCCGTGCTGGCGCGTGCCAGCTGCACCTGCCTCGTGTAGGCGCGAGCGTCTGCGTAGTTCTGATGCGACGCCAATGCTGATACAGCTACAAGCTATTAGGCGCGATAAAACCATTAATATAAACATGGACGAAGACACTGTGTACCCTGTTCTATGGCACCTTTTTAAAAGCAATTTATGATGTCAAGAAAAATTGTAATGCCAAGAAAAAGCAATTTATGATGCCAAGAATGATAACACCACTTCATGTGGACACAGCAACCACTAAGGTGATGGTTGTCCTACATGCATATTGCTCAATGGCAATGAGACACAGTTGGCGGCAGCTGTATGAGTGAAAGTTAAATGCCCTGTTTCTGTTCACAAGTATTTACATTGGCCTGAGGGTAACCGGGCAAATCGTGGAATATGCGCACCCGTACGGTGCGATAGGATGGTCTCGCACTGTTGAGACCTTCGAAAAGTGCGCGAGACGCACCGCGAAGACTCTACTGACGAGCAGAGAGGGGGAATGTGCCATGCGGTCGCAGTGAGAGTGGACGGGCACGCAGTTTTTGTGTTATTTATACTTCTCGCATCCCACGGTCCTTTCCACACTCTAGTTGGTTACTGCACAATAAACCAGTCTCGAAGCGAATCCAGAAGAGTGAAGTTCTCTCCGTCGTCGCTTCTGCGCGCCTTTTCTGCGCCGTTCTGCTTAGTTAACGTGCAGCGTGAAGCTAGCAGTAGTCCAAGAGTGACAGTAAGTAGTCAGCAAAAGGCGCGAGTATTCTTTCAAAATTTTGAAGCCGAAACCCGAGATTACTTAGCCTGCTGACATCGACAGCGCCATAGAACGACTGCCAAAGAAGCAGGCCACCCTGCGACAAGCAACCGACAGAACAATTGCATCCGGTCAGCAGCTAACTCTAATCACCAGTCGTCCAAGTCGGTCAGCTTGAGAAACAACTTGACCTTCTTCTCGAACAAGCCGAGGAGCTGAAAGTAGTGAACGAGAGCATCAAAAACCAGATAGATTTTCAAGAACTTGATACAGAACCCGAAACCAGCGCTGCATACACCGAGATGATCTGCTCCCCGAAAACAAATATCAAGAGAGCTTTCAGAAGTCAAGCAGCTAGAAAGAACAGGTCAGCCACTACATCAGTGACAGGCTACATGTGAGAGTCTGAAGTACATTTTCTTGGTTCCATCCTACCCTCGGCATTCCAGCCACGATTAGAAACAATCACGTTACGTAAATTAAAAAACGCAAAATTCCGCGGGCCCTCTATGGCCCCTCTATGATGAAATCTAGTCCCGAGTCCGAAGTCAGAAGCTTTGGGCGAGTGTCGTCGTACACACGGTGCTCGGATTCTCACAGTCCGTGATAAAAGGATAGTGGGCTTAGCTTGGAATGCTTCCGAAGACAAGCCGTATGTCTTGATACACCCGAAGACGAGTTTCTCGGTTTCCTCGATTTCACGAGAGGTGAGGCTGCGAGCAAAGAGGGAGCCCAAAGCGCAGTACAACAGGTGTGCAATGACGCTATCAAACAAAAAGGACCGATCGAAAGGGGGCATTCCGCCTTAGAAAACATCAGCGCCTGTTCTGACACCGAGGCCGGCACAGACCGGCACCGAGGCCCAATGCACATTTTCTGATGCAGATGGACATCTTGCAGTGACGTACCTCACACGCGTACCCATACGCATGAAGGAGGAAGTGATGTGAAAGGAAAGGCGCTGTTACAAGTGCGCAGAAAATGTCCGACGTCGCAGAGTGACGTTCAAGGTGACCGAAGTGCTCCAAATGCTCTGGACAACAGAGCGATTGGCAAGAGGCGTCTGTGAACTAAAGCAAAGGTCGACACTACCTCCCTCAGGGGAAGATACAGCACCAGCAGAGGTAACAGTGCAATCGCCACTTCAGGTGGGAGAAACGCGAAGAACTGCGTGTATGCTTCCACATACGGCACGAGTGCATGCAGACGGCCGGCCAAAGATCGCTGCGTTGAGAATTCTTGTCGACTGTGGCAGCCAGAGGCCATTAACACGGCAGGAAGTTTCTGGCGCTTCAATCCTCGCGTCGCCGGATGGGAGAATGTCAATGTTTCCACCTTCAGAAGCCAGAGGTACTCTTAAGAAAGGTGTCATCACGTGGAATGCTAAATTCGAAACTGGCGCTACGATACGAAGGTCCGCATTGAAGCACTAGAGGATCCCTAGATCTGCGCAGACATTCTGCCACCACCTGACGTCTGGAAGGCCAGCATCGCTCATGAACAAGACGTCCAGCTTGCTGACATGTTACCGCACGGCCACCATGCCGTTGTTCACGTGGAGCTACTTATTGGTGCTGATTATTATTATGACATAACAACAGGAAATGTAAAGCGCCTCAGTGAGAAGCTCGTGGCCGTGACACTGGCTTGGGTGGATATAGCAAGGCACGGAGCCTACATCGTCCACCGCAACCTATTTAACGAGCCCCGGAGTGATGCGGGTGGACGTGACCACAACACCTCATGAATTTTCTGATCAACCGATGTTATTCTGTGAGATATAGCTTCTTGGGATTGTCGACTATGCAGAGCTGACCCTCAAAGAGGACAATGTGTATCGGGAACTTGAAGAAACCATCGTCCAAGGGAAGAGTAGATACGAGGTCACTGTCCCAGGGGGAGAACGCGCCGTACTTCGTGGACAGCAAGAGTGTACGGCATCGCACAGACTTCGCTCATTCGCCACGAAACTGACGCGAAATGCAGAGACAGTTCTCCGCTACGATCAGGAAATTCAGAACTCCCTGCAAGCCGGACACACCGTGGAAGCGAATGGACTCCGTGAGTCCCGACTGGGACCCATTTCTTATATGCCTTATCTTGTGGCCGAAAAGAAAAACAATCAAACTGACAGTCGTCTGCGATGACTCCTCCAAAGCGGTAGGAAAGCTGTCACTGGACGACGTGAACACGTTCTCGGACATGACGCTATATGGAGAGTTGGCGAGTGGCTTTAGTACAGTACAGGAGAAAGCACTATGCATGGTATAACATTATCATCTTCTCATCCGTCCACACGCTTGCTTATTTGTTGGGAGCACAGACGCCTACTACACACCGGAGTACGGGACACGTTATCCTAACTTGAAGAACGCTGTTGGAATTATTTGAGGCAGCCAGGCAATCAAATTGGTCATTTGACGTTGTCGTGCGTGTAAGGAGCAGAGTTGTCGCGCCACAGAGTCAACTGTCTCGCTTCTTCCCTACAGAGTCACCCAGGTTGATCTATTCGAAAATACCGGTTTGAATGTTGAGGGACGCATATTATGCAACATAAGTGCGTCCGAACGCAAAGCCTACATTGCTTGTTCACTTGTGCGACAACACGAGTCATAGACCGAGAGCTTGTCAGAGACATCTCTTCGAAGTAATTTCAGATAGCATTCAAAATATTTGTCCCTACGAGGAGAATCTATAACACTGTCCTGTCCTACAATGCGCTGAAATTCAAACAGGCATGAAAAGATTTTAACGAAATGTTTCACTCCAGAATTGGAAGCGAGGTCCAGTCTTTCTTAAGTGTAGATCATGTTCGTAGAAAAGTTTTTGTCGAGAGAGCGGCGCGCTGCGGTACCTATTGAGAAAGAATGCTGAGAACCGTTCGAAAAGTGCTCGCAAAGAGTGTCTTGACAATGATCGCTTCTCCACTGTTCTAACGCAGACCGAGGCTGTGGGAATTTTCGTCTCTTTATTTTCGTCTCCTTGGATGCAAGGGAGCTTATGTCCTTTACCTCAGGCCATAAATACTTCGTTTAGCGCAAAACAACGGACGCAAGAAAAGGTGACAGGACAAGGCGCCTTGTCCTGTCACCTTTAATTGTGTCCGTTGTTTTGCGCTAAACGAAGTATTTATGGATCCGCACCAACTAGCCCGCCAACACATTGTCCTGAACCTCAGCCCACTTCGTCGTAGGTAGGAGGATAAGAAACTTTCCACCCTTCCGACAAACAATTGAAGTCAGGTCGTCAGAAGAGACACAAACCCAAAGATGGAACAGACGCGCCGGCATATTGGGCTCATTCTGGCGATGGTGGACACGCGAATACTTCCTGTTGCTTCGCTCAGCACCTGTCACAAAGCCAGATAGATGAAGAGGCATCAGTGAGGGAGACCATCGGGCTCCTCGCAAGATGTGGAACATGTGCTTTGTTTTTGAAACCTTTCCAGAAAGAGACGGCCGAATACTCGCTTGTAAAGTCCTTCCTACCTAAACGATGCTGTGGCGACCCGTTCTAGCCGTGTGCCCGCTCGAGTTAGACGAATAGCGAACCTTTATAGACACTGGCGGCTGGGAATGAGACGGGACTCAACGTGGTGAACGATGCGGAGAGCTTCGAGGCGAGCGCGTCACACATCACACCACTAAGACGCTACTACGAAGAAGAGGGGGGGGGGGTGTATGTGCCAGGCGCTCGCATTGAGAGCCGCGGAGGGCGCTTAACAAAACCATCCGTGCCCCCGTGTCGTCGACCCGACCATGACCTTGCACCCTTTCCGCGACGCGTCTGGTGCCGATTTGATGAGCTATATTTACTTCTCTCTTTCCACTTTCCTTTCCCGAGTTCAGTCCGTTACTGCAAAATAAACCAGTCTCGAAGCAAATCCCAATGAGTGAAGTTCTTCGTGGCTCTCTCCCTTTTTTTACTGATTGGAACTCTCATTGGAAAGTTCCAATCAGTCGGGCGAAGTGAACGGACGTGTCGTCGGCGCGCTCCGCAACCACCAAGACGACGCTACCTTCACCGACCGCCTTTGCGCGGGCAGCTTTTGCTGGGAGTCATATGGGAGGCGGCTTTCTCGCCGTTTCCCACCGACAGCGTTTTCCCGGGACTTCTTTTCGCTCTCAGCGGCTCTACAGCTCTGAAGCAGTTCCAACGCGGCTGCCCTGCCGGGGCCATAGCTGCCTTGGTGTGTTTTCTACACCATGAACCAAGAGCGGAAAGCGACCAGCTCTTCCGAGGACCATGTTCTAAACGGGCGTGCAAATGACCTTCGGCCAATTCATCGCTCACTTTAGATGGAAAATTTATCTACCGCAACGTCATTTTCCAACGAGAAGGAGACGCAATCAGCGACGCAGAACGCTGCCGCGCGTTCCTCGGCAACAACGAAGACGCCCGAGGTGGATACCGCGGGAGTGGCCGCCGATTCCATCGTCACCAATTTCCTTCTCAACAACGAGAGGTGGACACTCCAACCGAGGAAAGGATGAAGATGCTGCCCCGAACATTTACGACGACAAAGCTGACGACGACGCATGTGGCTACATACATAAGCATAGATAAGCGACGCATCCGTCAAACGCAAGCTAAGACGCAACCCTCCGATAACACCTTGAGCATTCCGGACGCCTCTCAGCTTGCCGCAAGCGCAGTCGGAATCAGAACCTGCCTCAACTTTCTTTGCACGGTGAAAAGATAATTCTGCGGCCTCACGGAGGACTTCGTCTCGATAAGTGGACGCGTCCAGAACTTGCCAGTGCTCTATGGAGTGCAGCCGGCTTGACCACCGAGGATCGTCAGGACACCATATTCCGACTGAGACCTCAGCAGAACTTGGCAATCATCAGCACAACCCAGTCACACGTAGCTGTCGCATTGTACAAGGTGAGGGAGCTGAACCTTGGTCAGCGGGTCTATCCGAACACAACATATTTTGCGGCCCCAGACAACTCAGGCAAGGGAATCGTTCCTGGTCTTTTGCCTGGTACACCGTCTTCCAAACTAGTGGATGAACTTTTCGCTCCTGGAACTCAAATACTTCAAGCACGAATAATGGGTCGAACCAACGTCGCGCTGATAACATTTGAAGAATTGAAGTGCCTCGCTACGTGCGTTTTTATGGTGCAGAACTCCGCTGCTACCCCCACCGACCCCGCCAACTGGTTTGGAAGATATGGCAGAAGCTCGGCAATTGGGCTGATTACTGTGCTACGCCACACGTGGTCATTTGCGCGACGTGTTCGGGACTAACAATCCCACCCCGTCGCACCCGTGCACCCCACACTGCAGATCCTGTGATGGGACCCACCCTACAACGGATCCAAACTGCCCGCGGCGTGCTAGGCAGACACTGAACAAAGATTGGGTGCGGAAAGCTCTAGACAAAGAGCAGAGTGATCTCCAACTCTCCCGCGACCCGACCGCGACCACAGATACGGCGGACACCCGAACGTCACGCGCCCCAACGAAGGAGACCAGAAGTCCGGTCGGAGACCCGTTCGAGGTCCCGCCGCAAGTTGCGGACCCGCTGCAAGCCTCGGTCCCGATCCCGCGAGGCATCGGTGCGACTCCCGGAGAAACGCCCTCCTTCCCCATTTTCCCAACAACCCTACAAAGAAGGCGCTGCAGACCAACGCCCCAGCCAAGGTGACCCTGGTCCCTTCAGGGGTGCAGCGGACCCCGGAGAAGAAAACAGCACTGAAGGCGCCTCAGGAAGTAGATCGGGTGGAGAGTAAGCCCTTAAATCTCTCCCTACTCCTTCTCCTATTACCAATTCGTTATCAAATCCCGATCCTCTAATATAATTAGCCCGCCTACGTCGTGACAAAAAGGCGCGCTGTGAGGGCCTGCAAAAACAAATGGACGCGCTGGTGGCAGATATGAGCACTAGTATACAGGCAGCTCTGGACAGGATAGAACGCCAAATGGAGGACTTTCCAATAGGGATTACGGAGCAAGTGAAATGATGTACAAAGTGCACTTTCGCACGCATGCAAGTTCCTGAGCTTAGCGGTAACAACGAAAGCGCGCTTTCCGGCCAAGGCTCTCGGGCGCAACCTTCAAATTTGGGCACTTGGCGCCCGCTTCCCTATGCAGGACCGCCTGCTTCCTCTCACGATGATGATGGCGCCGGGTAACACGGAGCAGCTAGTGGTGTGGCAGTGGAATCATAGGGGATTTCGCCAAAAACGAAGTTCCCTACAGCAGTATATCGCCACATCCACGAATCCTCCCGATGTCAGCCTCTTACAGGAAGTCAATTGCACCCCTTCTTTATTGGACTACAGCACGCTCTAGGGTGTCTCTCCTCTTGTGGGAGCCTTAGTTTTGAAACACGTTAAATGTCGCATGCATACGACTAGCATTGACATTCCTCGCCAAATATTGGAAATAATTACACAAGGTAACCGCAGCGAAAGTCTGTTTATTCTCAATGTATACAGTTCCCCCCATTCGTGTATGCAGTGTTTTCAGCACCTACTAACATAATTTGGTAGGTTTGGATAGGTTTGTGTGGTGGCCGGCGAATTTAACGCTCCGCATACTGCATGCGGTTACGTTAAATCACAGGATAAAGGGACCCACTTATGGAATGCCATCTATGGAATGCAAGAAACGTCTAGACCAAATTACACGGGAATTCTAGGAGTATGCAGAGACCCTTACGAGGAATAAATGATGAGAATTTCGCGATCGCCTCTCAGGCACATTGAGCACAGCAAAAACGTGGTCGATTGTTCGCTCACTCACAGACCCCACCACATCAAAGGGAAAACATTTCAACAGCTGCACATCCTAAAGCACGAGTACAAGGACGATGTCTGGACACTCTTCAGGGAGCTACAGAAGCAGGTCATACGCACAAGCCCGCCGCTGGAGTACCCTGACTATCCTTACTAGGCTAGGCGGACGAATTCCTCGATGCAGACACCACATCTGACGAGGTGCGGGTGGTCTCACAAGACCGACAGCACCACACGGCACCGGGAGCCGACTACATCCGTTTCGCCACCCTTCGTAACCTCAATGACGCGGATATCAACCATCTCAACCATATCTTCAATGATTGCTGGCGCAAGGCCATGCTTCCCCAAGGAAGGCGACACGCCGACATCCCAGTGATCCCCAAACCGGGCAAGCCTGCTCAGGTTGAAAACTTACGACCCATCTCCGTACCATCCTGCATTGGTTAGCTCATGGAGCATGTAGTCTTGCGGCGTCTGCAGCCCTTCCTCAAAGAAAAATCATTCTTTTCTAACTCTCAATTCCGATCTCGAGCTCATCTGTCTGCCAAAGATGTGCTTTTACAATTGCGGGAGGAGACATAGGACCTCCGTCGTGCTCCCACACGAGAGTACTCATCGCCTTAGACCTAAAAGCGGCATTCGATAATGTTGAACATGACCTCATCCTTCGCAATGTTGCATATTCACACTGTAGAACTCATATGTACAACTGTATCCGCGCATTTCTTCAAGATCGCACAGCCACCCAAGGAAGGAGACCGCATCGATACGGTACGATTCGCCGTGTAGGACGTGGTACACCCCAGGGCTCAGTTCTATCCCCTACTCTATTCAATATGATTCTCGCAGGGCTCCCACGGCTACTCGACCAGATCCATGATGTCGCTCATGCTATTTATACGGACGACAATACTATCTGGTCGATACGGGGTTCGGACGGAGCCATCCAGGGCCGACTGCAGCAAGCAGTCGACACAGTTTCCGAGTACGCGAGAAAATGTGGCTTAAGATGTGCTCTGAAAAAGTCGGAGCTCATAATCATTCGCCCCCGCAGCCGTTCCTCTGCTCTCACTATCACTGTGCACGTAAATGGCATACCCATACCACAGGTTAATCGTGCTCGCATCCTCAGCATACACGTCCAAGCGGATGGCAGATTTAACTATACTTTTGCCCTTCTATCCAGACAGATTGAGCAAATTCTGGCCATGATCCGGGGGGTCTCCAACAGGCTCTCGGGCCTTCGAGAAGAGGACCAGCTGCGCTACGTGGAGGCATGCGTGCTCAGCCGGCTAACATACCACCTCTCATTTCAGTGGTTGACCCAAACGCAACAACTTCGCATAGACAAAGTGATTCGCAAAGCGACGAAGCTGGCCTATGGCCTCCCGAACTATACTTCCACACGCCGTGTCCTTAACTTAGGGAGACATAACACAATAGGCGAGCTGCTAGAGGCACATTGGGACAGCCATCGCCAGCGCCTCCTACTCACTCCTACTGGCCGCCATCTTGTCACACGGTTAGGATACTCTGTCGCACCCCTTGAGTCTGAAACCCGTCCAACGATCTTGTCGTCAGCGATACGCCAAGCACTAAGTATTCATTCATTGCCAAGTAATATGCACCCCGAGCATGACAAAGGACGGGGCAAAGCCCGTGTACGATACCTTTGCCGCGTGCTTGCAAACATACCGGAAACAAATACGTTATACACGGACACATCACGCACTCAAGAGGGATACACCTCGATAGTTTTGGATGGCACCGAATCTCTGAGAGACTCTGTTGCAATGTGCGGAACAAATGCCGCTGACGGAGTAATTCTCGGTGTTGCTCTTGCAATTCGATACGCCAGCCGTGTTCCTGAGGAAGTGTACATATTGACAGGGTCGCAACAGGCGTGCCGGGCTTTCCTATCAGGACATGGCATCCCGAGAGCGGCGCACCAAATTCTCAAACAGACCCCGCAAAATACACTAACCACACCTCCCCGCATCCACTTACTCTAGACCCCTGGTCATACCTCGCTGCCGGGCAACGAACACGCACATGCGCTTTCCCTAGGAATTTCCCTCTGGGCGGCTCGGCGTGGCGACGCGACTAGTTCAGAGTGGGGCATTCCTTGCTCCGTAACAAAGACATACTCCGCCATTATACACGCATTCATCGCACCCACGTCGCACCGCCGCCGTCCTTCTGGCGAGAGGTAGCAGTGGCATTACGCCAGTTACAAACCACTTTTCCAAATATTGTCTCTCTCAATAAATTCTACCCACACTGTTATGCAGACCGTTGCCGTGGCTGTGTCAGCTCGCCCACAATCTTCCACGTCACGATTGAGTGCACTGCAAACCTCTTTCCTCCTTTGCCAACTCTCCTTTACCCCCTAGCAACAAATAGCTGTGGGACGATGACCTCAGCGACGGACCTCCCGAGCTCCTCCGAGCTGTTATACAATGGGCTCGAAACATCGCCGGTATCATCTTAGGGACCGTGGACCGAGGGTTCCTCCCCCACTGCTATCGCCATTTAAATAATACTAATAAAGATGTTTTACTCTCTCTCTCTTCGTGGCTCCTGCGCGCGGTGTATGCTGTCTTGCTTAGTTAACGCACAGCGAGATGTTAGCAGTCGTTCAAATGCGGCAGTAATTAGAGTCAGCAAAATGCTCAAGTATTCATTCACATGCTCTATGGCGCTAGTTTCCGCTGTAGATACGCATTTGGCAAGACCGATCCGTATCGTTAAAGCTAAATCTAGCACTGCATGCAATGTACGCGGGCTCTTTTTGCAGGTGTTGTACAGAACAGTTAGGTCCTACCTAGCGAAATATGAAGTTGCCGTATTGGCGTTACATAAGTGTACCACGACTTTACGCCAATAAGTTTGAGTATTGTAGGGGTGTAATGGTCAACACTGCATGCAACCAGCGGAATTTATGGTGATTAATGATTACGCATAATGAATGTGAAATTCCTTGACCGTGTAGACTCACTGCCAGGCTTGTTAGCATATGTCGTAAGGAAGCTCCCACATTTGTTTACGCAGGTATATACTATAACGGGTGACCAAATAAAGTTAACATTGCTAAAATTAAGCGCCGAGAGGTACATCTGCCTCTGTCCCTAAGTGAGTAGGCCATGGGGCACAAAGTCAGCTGAAGACTGTCGCCGTCAGGCACATACTTCATCAAAATTAATTACTGAACATTTTACTGGTGCAGTAAGCGGGTATCTTTGTATTAAAAACTTAGCGGCAGTCGTACTGCTACACAATACAATTAGGTCAAATTCTTCTAGCATGCGCACATTCCCAAATATCCGCCTAGAAACATTTATAGGAGTTTGAATCTATTGCGCATGCAAGACCGTGAGGATCGGCTCAAGATTGCTCCCCAATGTGACTAAGCTGTTACACCACACCCTCGCCGCATAAGGTATCTTTTAAACCTTTTTTGCGAAATTTGCGCAGCTCAATTTTGATCACCCTGTATTGGATGTAAATGTGGCTGCATTTCTCGCGCCTGTGGACATGTCACGACACTCGCCCACATGCAGATGTCGCCTGCACAAATATTAATTTGGACTGTCCTCAGCAAAACACACGAGAGGAACAAGTGCTGGCTTAAATGGCTTCTAGCAGCAATACTCCGCCTTGCGGCTTCCATGACAACGTTTGTGCGTTCTAAATCTTCGTGCCATTCTCACTCTCTAAAAGAGTATGAACTCTTTATTTCGTCACACTAACCTGAATCGGTGAAGTTTTACTCAGGAGTGTGCTATAAAAATTGTTTACAAGTACTCAAATACTGTTGCGGCTGAATTACATTTGCTAGGAGTCTGCATGAGATTGAGTTGGTGTTGCTGTTGTGTTGCCCAGTTTAAGTGGGTACTGCAAAGCGCAGGACAATTTCACACGCTGTTTTATCGGCCAATGAACGGAAACAAATTTCAGAAGAACAAGCCAGAAAAGACGCACAAAGGAGACATACAAGAAGACAGGAAAGAGGTTGGACGACCAACCGTTTATTGTACAGAACGGGGCTCTAGTTTATAAAGGCACTCTGCCACAAGACCATCGCACAGTCGGCTTATCACAACCAACCGTAAAAAAAAACACCAATGAATTCCAAAGGCTGCATGCACCTTCTATCTTTCAAGGGATCTCGCATCTATCTTTGCCTAAGCCCAGTGATGACAATGTAGCAGTACCGATTTTAGGTGACCGTAGCAAAGCAGAATCACATGTTCATAGCATAGCAGAGTAACATGTTCATACCAAAAACAGAGTCAAAATCAACAGTACAACAAAGAAGTAAAACAACACCCAGAAACACTTATGGTGGCTAATGAAACCGAATGAACAAACCTACCAAGCAGAACTGAACGCCATGGCACACCTAGCGGTTTCCCATTAAGTCCTTATGATTACGAAAAAGCGTCTCTTTACCGGACAACGGCTCTTCCTTCGCGTTGCCACCGTGCACTCGAGTTATTGAGGGTTGCCGACTTCGGACCTTCAACACCTTTCCTCCTAAACTAGTGTTGAGGCTAGCAGAGGAGAAAAGGAAGGGAAATTTACTCCAGCTCCTGTAAATCGCCATACAACAGTAAATGAATAAGATAGTGAAAAGATCTCCACATTTTTCCAGCGCAACACAATACTTCACTAGAACCAAACTTCTCAAACAGAGCATGTCATATGGCTCGAAACACAGTTGAAGGTTTGAGGTAAACAAATGCAGTGATAGCTTTAAATCCAGTTCATCAGTAAATACATTGCGTTCGAATACTTAAAACATTAAAAACTTAAAACACTTAAACATACTTAAAAACATTTTTTTTATTAGCGGTGGAGATCAACGCGCCTATCAGCCTTTTTAGAACGTCCTATAGAGAAAAAAAGTACCTGCGAGGTATGTACTCCATGATGACCTTTAATAAGCGAAAGAAGGATTTCGATTCTTAAACACAATTTCGTTGCGTTAATATCAGGAGGTTGGGTTTGCTAAAATTGCCCTGATGAATGTTCGCTAAAAAGTGTTAAAAGCAAAATGTACGACCCTCTTTTAAAATTTTCTATGTTCAAATGCCCTTTCTCCAGTGCAAGGGCACCGGATTATAGATCCATAATACGATTGCCTTAAGCGCCAAAAGGTGAACCGAAGAAATGGAAATGCGCCCGCGTCTCAGAAGGAAAATATTCTAGTTAGCTGAGTTAATTACAATATTTTTGCGTTTCGTCCAGCCAAGATCATTCGAAATTCAAAGTCCAAGAGAGTTCTAATGTCCCACTTCCTACAGGAAAATTGTGTTCGCTGAATATATAAAATTAAGAAGGTCATGCTTATAGAAAATTCACATCAAATGGATTGATTAAAAATTGTCAGACATATCCCAATTATCAAACCAATGAATAACCCTTTAAAATGCTTCTTTCAAAAGGATTTTCTCAAGTGAGCTCTTCATTTCAGAGTAGTGCGAGCAGTCATCTTTGTATAGCTTAACATTTACTTGTATGTCATGTAATATATCATTTAGGAATGAAATAAACAAAAACGGAGGGAACACAGAGCACTGAAGAACACCTTAGCCAACTGGTGCTGGTAAACTGGTAAACGCAAGCATGGTGGTAACTCAAGAAACCTAGTTTAGAACAGCTCACAGTCGTAACAATGGTATACGTAGAGGTGCGAGAATAAAGCAGATTACTACGAAATAAAGAAAAGGAGCCTTCATGCTGCACCTGTGCGCGCACAAATGCAAGCAGTGTTGGCAGCCAGCGTAAAGTCAAAATATTCCTCCTTGATATATCGGGAGAAAATAAAACGTTTTCTGCTAACATATGAAAATGACAGATAAAGGTAAGCAGGCACATATGCTGTTCTGGACACCAGTGCTTCGAAACAAGTCTGCCTAGATAACAAAAGCTGATCAATACAAAAAGTAGTAGGTTTGACTAATGATTTGATAGAAGAAACGATAATATTTCCAGAAAAAACATGATTAAAGAAGAAGGCGACATATAGGGGAACGTGGTGCCAGTCGTTTGTAGTAAGAGGTAAAAAAAAAGAATTGAAAAAAATTCGCGCCTTATATAGTCACAGAAGATACAATATATATGATGCTCGTGCGATTCTGTGAGAACTTAGAGAAATTTATTTTCTTTGAAGACCGGCACACACTCAATGACCCCCATTGACACAAAAGACTCGTTCAATTGTCGCTTATAGCCAGTGGCAGACACCGAGTGACTTAAGTTGGCGTCATATGTTTGAAAAAGAGTGGATCATAGTCAGTCGCACATACTCAGTTACTCACAGGTGTTCCATTAAAAAAAGGCAAGGGCCCACGACAACAACGATAGTTCGGCTTTTATCTGCGTTATCCTAGACTCGGTGCTGTGATTATGAGTATTGAAACGACTTGCTCTATCGTGTGTGATTTCCAACGCTTCAATTAGGTGTTGCTAGTGGGAGACCAAATGGGAGACGCGTACTCAAGCTGGGGTCGTACGAACCTTAAGTCAGTTAGTTTACGCAATGCAGATGAAACGCTGCGCAAGTTCCGGCGCAAAACCCTGAAGATTTGCACGCAGTGGCACACTCTAAAAAGTAGGGAGGGTATCGCAGGAGTGAAGCGGCCAATTTACTCTTCAAAGCGTTGTTTTGCTCTCGCGAAATGTCACGAGGAGTGAAATGCATTGCTCACTCCGTCAGCGAGGAGAGAGTAAAATGTGCTTTTCAATCTGGCCTTCTGAAAGAGACTAGAATGCCCGTTCTGCTCTTGCGGTAATAGAGAACAAAACGTAGCGTAAGCTTCTGCTTCAATGGTATGCGAGGCTGGCCCCGAACATGCCGATATATCACTTATGCACGTTGAGGAAAGAACACACCGTTTTGCTTCTAAGAGAACAGGCAGCCACAGTTCAAAGGAACGCAGAGCGAGCGCACTACTATTTCACTCACAGTTGCTCCATCACACGCGCGCTCAACATCACGGAACAGCACAGCACGACAGAAAGGTGATCCGACCAGCGAGAAGCAACGACCGCCATCCAAGAGGGATCGTGTGGCAGCCATCTCGCGTCGCCGCGAAAACAAGACAGTCGTTCGTCTTTCGTTGGATATAACAACAAACCCTCCACGGTAAGTGAATTCCAACTTAGGTGCACATTCTGCGTATATGACATGCTATTGACATGCTATGACATGCAACAAGTGACATTGAAAAGTTAGAAAGGTGTTTTAAAAAAGCTGATTAGTTTTATGAGAAGTGACTGCTTTTTGTCTTGCCTCTCAACAGATATATTCATGTGATAAAAAAAGCTATGTTACAATGAAACTGCGTATTTTCTTAGTAACATGATGCATACTTGCAATGAGCGCGGTGCTTGTGTTCACTATAAAAAGCAACAGCTCATGCTTTTAGGTGCTTACATACATTTAACAGCTTTAGTAGCGTACATTTAACACCACGTGAATTCAAGTGTGCAAATACAAACCACTGTCCATGTCTTCCTTTTTATGTATATTTTACACCTAATTTTAGAAGTATGGCTTTCTTTTAGGTTCCAGAAAGAGGAAGCATTGGGGAAAGAGAATACGATGTTTAAGAAGTCATCGTTTAGGCGCATTCTCGCCAAACCAGTTCATTAGAACCGCTCGTACCTCCGGAAGCGTAAGCCGGAGAATCACTTAGAATTGAAAATTATTTTAAGAATGTAAAATTGTGCTACCTCGTTCTGTAAAATAGGCATATGAAAGCTTCTGGCAGGTATATTATATCCTGATTAGGGTAATTCAATCTACCTGCCAACCAAGTATTCTAGTAGCGGTAGAGATGCATTCAATGTAAAACCTGAGAGCACCTGAGCTGAACACTTGTTCAGCAATTGGCGGATGTGAACATATAGTGTTAAGCAAAAGCCCCTTAGTTTCATGGCTTCTGTAGACATAATTTTTATAGGGCAAAATAAAATTAAAGGATTTTCGCACATGGTAAATTTCTGGACTAAAGATAGAGTGCACAGTGAGGCGACGTATTAATCTTCCCAGACACAATTTACTTGTTTTGAGACGAAGATTATGTGAAGTAGGATAATTTCTCTTTAGCTCATCTTCACTACTTCAGTAGGAAAGAAGCTTTGCTTTCAGGTAAATGGTTCATGGTGCAATTATATACATAGTCGCATGCAAAAATCCACGTGCATGAAAGGGGTATGTGAAACCGAATGGTGCCTTTCTCAATTTCTGATTTGCTTCTTTGTCTTTTTTGTGCACTCCCCTGCCCGTACTTAGGCTTATGTCGCCTTTGATGCACCATACTCATCACTTGCGATTTTTGGTTCACATCTGAAGCCATGCTATACTTTAGTTAGATTGCATTTTCAACGAGGAACAAAATTGATCATGTAATTATGCAAGCTGCTCCTCAGAACTATAGCATTCCTACGTAATGCGAATGAAAAGCTACCATATATGAGATTCGATACGCAAGATTTTAATGCCTATGCTACCTGCAGTTTTATACTCGTTTCCTGCACACTGGATAATATTGTAAATTTTATGTTATTTGTTTGTGAGAAAATGTAACGGATCAATCCCAACAGTACTAGGAAACTACTTTCTTGTGGAGATCAACCGTATAAGAAATATGATACGCCTCTGTACCGCTTTGAGACCGGGCAGAATATTGCTGAAGAACCACGACAAGACACTTAGAAACAATGTGGTGCAGCCCATACTTGAATTATGTGAACTATAAACAAAGCTAGCTACACCTGCGCCCTCACATGAGAATATCCAACACATTTCTAAATGCACTGTACTCTCTCTAAGGAACATCCATACACTGTACAGGACGTTATCACATGAGCTGCTGTCTTAGAATATAGCACACAAAAAAGTTTCTTGCACAATTTATCAACATTACCAGCCCCATGCTCAGCAGCTCATCTGGTAACCTCTGCCATATAAGCGCCCGCGTTTTGTGCCAGAAATGTGTTTGCTGGCCAGTAATGTGGTGCATATTTCTCTTCGATCATAGGGTCAATACTTTATGAGTTTGCACATGTTTGTTTTGTGTTTAACTGTATATTGAATACTTAATTTTTGAAGAGAAGGATCTAATTAAAATTAAAGAATATTCCTACACTGTAATACTCATGAAACTTTAAAGAATATACTTATATTTTATTATAAGATGTGTTGTAAAGTTCATGGGCATCATTGTTATCTGATTTTGTGTTTGACAGCATGTTTCTCAAATTATTATTCAGTTTGTCTTGTGACTGATCAATAAAGATTTTGACCTTTTAGGAGAGAAAATGTTTCCTTTGAGTAACTCGGCGACTACAGATTACATCCCATTCACCAAGCATATATGCAGGAGCTGCTTATGAAGGTATCAAATATTCCGCAGATGTAAGGATTGCGAATCCCTTCTAACGTGACCATGGATCTACATTGTGCTTTTACACTATTGGGAAGAGCGCTACACTCTGAGTACTAGCACTCTGTTCTGAAGAAGTACAAGCACTCTGTATGAGGGAGTAGAACCACTCGGCTTGGAGCAGTAGAAGTACTCGCTTTGGAGGAGTACAAGAACTCGGTCTAGGCGAGTACTATTAAGCCTGTGGGGAGAGTGTTAGCACTCTGCGGAAGAGTACTAGCACTCCATTGCGGTAGAGTAACAAAACCCAGTCAGGAGGAGTTATCCTACTCTCTCTCAAAGAGGGTCGATCTAATCTCGAAAAGAGGGTGAAATATGAGACAAGCAGATAGTCCCTCGAACAGAGTGCCCAGAACTCTGTTTTTAGAGTGCCGAGACGCTTAATGGGCTCAGACCATGATAGGTTAGGTGTAACGTGCACGCTAAGATATTTATATCTAGCAGTCGGGGATATAATATCGATAATAACGTTGTAGAGAAACTGCGAAATAACATATTTACGGGTGAAATACATTGTTTTACACTTTGCCACGTTAAGTGCGATTAGCTATGTAGTACGCGACTGGTTTACTATCTCTGTCTCGTTGGAGCACTTTATGATCATCACTGTTGGTTACACGAACAGTATATTGTACAATCATCGGCCTATATGTTCGTAGGCGAGACCATATGTTGTTACGCAGACCATTTATAGAGATCAGAAACAACAGAGAGCCAAGGACGCTTCCTTGTGGTACGCCAGAAGTAACGTTTCATTTGGGGGAATTGAAGTCATTAACAGAGATAAACTGCTCTCCATTCGACAAGACACGGGGAAGACGGGAGATGGAAATTCAAGACGATGAGCAAAACGAGAACAAAGTAAAAGCGCGAGCCAACGTTTCGACAAGTGGACTTGTCTTCTTCAAGGCGACATATGATTTCCTCGGCACAGTATATATAGGTGGGGTTCCTCTAAAGGGGAGATGGCGTAAGGCGGGTGAGTGAGGCAACGAGCGAGGGTGTGTTAGCGGCGAGGGTGCAGAATTGAGAATAAACGAGTGCTGTGTACACGGACAAGACCATCTGTCAATCACGTGTCAGCGGCCGTGTGTCAGCCGGCGTGTCAACGGCATGCACAGCAGCCCTCTATTACATGTTTCGCTGGTGGCCGTGGGCTATCGTGTCTCTGAAAGGGATAATATAAAGAGTGGCAGAAACCAGTGCTCGTAATGAAAAAAGGAAAAGCAATATTGAAATGGTATAAATAAACAAAAGAGGGGAAACCGAAATAAGAAGATACAAAGAAAAAAAATCAGGAAATGAGCTTAGAATCTATTTGCTATGCTAAATTTCAAGCTATAAGCTACAACACTTAGTTTGGTTTCTTAGCGTTCTTTTCGTTGTTCTTCCACATTTTTTCTTCGTCTTTCCTTTTTTCTTCGTCTTTTCCTTTTTCTTTGACGCCAACTGTCTCCAGACAGTTGGTGTCACCATAATTACAAGGTGATTAACAACGCAACAAAATTACCTATTTCGCATAGCTTCACTGGCAAACTTACAGTTAAGAAGTTACTAATTAGCAAAAGATAAAAAATTTGTAATAGCGCGAATGCCATAACTATCAACTCAGTTTATGGCAGAAAATCATGAAATTTGGAATTAGGTAATATGGATGCTGGCGCTATACCTGGTCACAAGAAACCCTTCTCGTTTAGTTACTGTAAGCCCATGATCTGCAATCTTTTATTTAAAAAGATATTTGATGGGATCCTCAGAAACGTTATGTTTTTTTTTATGGAAGGTTAATATTCCATCGATAACCCCAATGTGGACTCTCGTTGGCTCGAAGAAGGTTGAGCTATATTCCTTCATTATTTATTCTTTTTGTGTTAAGCATACGTCATCAGTAATAGGACACAGCAGGTGCGCAATGGGTTCTTTGCCCGTTAGTTTCTAATGAAGTAGGAGAAAATTGTGAAAATAGCTCTGCAGTAGAGAACGCAGAAAAACTCTATATAATGAAAGCTGCTTTCAAGTCATTATGTAAAACGCCCTGGAAGCGGTTTGAGGACAAATTAGAGTCCCCAATGGCTGAAAAAGCGATGAAGCCAGGACGATACCCTGAACCAACTTCACAAATTAAAATTAAGATACATTTAAAAAAAATTAATGGTTTTTGTCGGCATCCAATTTTCAACTAGCTACTATGAATCCTGTCGGACTGTCGGCTCTGCGTCAAAATCTTCGTTTCATGTCCTTCTATAAAAGTAAACAAACCTTCATAAAAGGAATTTCGGAGAATGCTCATAAGAACGTTCAGAGGTATCTCCCATACCCACGCAATGCTAACACTAAAATCAAGATCCAAGCAGCACGCGAGTATGTGTTAATGGGGTAGCATCGAATATGTGCAAAGAAAAACACGCAAGCATAAAAGGTGCACGGAATACAAAGGTCTGAGATATACTGTAGACTATCAAAATCCACGAAGCTATGGCCGACGTTGGGCTAGTTAGTAGTGCGAGCTTATGCAGTGCTCGCCCTTTATGGCTACATGAATGGCACATAAGAAGCCAGCAACATCAAGTTGTTTCGAATGACAAAGTACTATGCAGAGCTAAAAGTAACCATCAAAAAGTCCGAACGCTGAAAATCAAAGGCACTAGAAAAGGTGACGACACCCAAAGGAAAAAGCAATGTAAGAAGAGCTGATGCAGCCGGCATCCATGAGAGACGGGCGCCGAAACCCTCGCAAAGATCGTTCGCGGTCAACGAGACTCCAGCCCGGTCCCTAACGCCGTGACGTGGCTCGTCGCTCACAACTCCGGTCGGAACACAAGTGGCTCGTTGCGGTCTATGGAGATGTCGTGGGCCTCGGTTGCGTCGAAGAGGATACCCTGAAGCTCATCCGCGTCCTATTCTGCGGGAACGATGCCAATCTCTTCGAGCTCTTCGAAGTAGGCGTTCACCCGATTCACCGTATTCGGCTCCCACAGGTACTCAGGTTGAAAGGCACGGAGCGGTTCCTGCCAGCGCATAGACGGGTAAAATAGAGAATGTTGGCTCAAACTTAATGACCCTCAGTGTTAAAATTACGCTGACTTTGGTTATAAATTACGCTCATGCAATACCAAGAGAAGTATTCAGTGAAAAGTACATTTTCGAATATATGTGACACAAAGTGTTCATGAAGTGGCTCTATTAACCTGTTCATCTTCTACAATGCGTTTTGTAGCAGAGATATTACGAGCCTGCCCGACAAATCATATGCGGAGCCTCCGCCCGCCACACCCGCTGCCTTCTCCTCACGCGACCCACGTGATCCACAAATTAGACTGTCTCCAGGATCGGCCTACTTTCATCTCGCCGTCTCCAGAATAGGTCCATACGGATAAGCCTAGATGGTTCGTTATCTACAGGACCAGTCTATCTTCCTCGACAAGAAGTAGACCAAGCGGACATGCCAAACCATAGAAAGTAAAACAAAAATTATTCGAGAAAATATGCTTTTAAACACGTATATTTGGTGCACTGTGAATCATTAGGTGCCGTTTGCTGCTTCGCTTCCTAATGTGCCACAGAACAGGGTCAGCCACCGGCACCTCACTAAGGCCTACACATAAGGTCATCCATTACACGAGGGCTGTCCTGTGTCGGAACTATATGGCAAGACAGTAGCAGCAACCACGATCAGCCAAACTCCAAGAATGTTCATAAAGAAAGGTTTGCTTTAAAAGCAATTTCCAGAGCTTGAGATAGTTTCCTCCGCTGCCAAGTCTTTTTGAAAGCAATTTACACACAGAACCAATCTCCGTATGTTTTTGTCCCTTACAAAGAAAAATGAAATCCAAAGTTGTCTTTTTCAACTGTACACTAGTAAATCTCAAAATATTGACCACTTGCGCACAAAACACTAAAATTAGTTTTTTACGGAGGGGGTGACATAAACAACCTAAGTAATTATCGACCTACCTCGATCGTCCAATTAATTTTTTGCGTAGAAAACCTCGGTTATCACGAATGTAAAAATTTGTTAAATGAACGTTTTACAAACGCCTAGGCAACATGGATTTAGAGAGCTTTATTCCCGCGAAATAGCACTACGAAGACAGAAAGAATTCATCTGTATAGTCTTTATAACAAAAGAAAACGCGCTTGAGGTTTTCCTTTATTTTTTCTAAAACATTCAATTTCATAGGCTACCAAAGTCTTATCGCTAATCTTCATCTCTATGATTGTCATGGTATGTTTCTACAAATAATTACATCTTAATTTTGCTTTTAGGTATCAGCAACTAATAAACAATGAAGCGTACGACATTAAGCTTATACATTCTGGTGTCCCACAGAAAAGAATACTTCGGCCACTGGAGTTTGCTTCATTATGCAAAAAAGAAGTGAGGCGTGCAGACAGGACACAAGAGTAGAGAAGTGGACAACACCAACGCCGACTATCAACTGAACGGAGCACTGAGGCAAAAAAGAAAGAAGATACAAAACTCATCTGCGCATGCTCAGGAATGGTAACACCACGAGTCAGTCGGGTACACGTGCCGGTCTACGTGAGAGATAACTGTTAAGGCACTTAATCTCTTCCTTATGTAAAGTAATCGAAGGCTGACTCACGCACGCACTTCCACCAATATAGATATGGCATGCCTCTACCCTAAGCCGCGTATCTTCATTATTATGCCTGTATAATATCGCGCATTCATCTAACGCAGGCGTGCAGTTACAATCTCGGCAATGTATTGAAAGAGTAGAAGGCGATCCACCGGTTAACAACATTTTATGTTCCATTAGCTTCTGATTGCTACACCGCCCCGTTTGTCCTACGTAGAACTGGCCACAGCTAAGGGGAATTTTATAAACCACACCCATACGAAAGTCAGTCAAACTGTTGTTCTTTTTGTGCTTCACTGGACAAATATCTGTTCGTTTATTGCCTTTTACGCGCTCCTTTTTATTCTGTACGGCAGCGCATATCTTACCTAGCTTATTGGGAGCAGTGAAAGCAACATTAACATCACATCAACTTGAAACTTTTTTAGGCCTGTGTGACACTGAATGAATATACGGAATTGCTTCTAATGCATAAATGATAGTGTCACCGTTATCATTAACGCAATATGTCATTTATGTTAGCGAAACTATTCTATTTTCGTACAGGAACAGACATATGGTATTTAGAGCAGCAGGACATAGAGAACTTAGAGTTTTTTTTTCTATGTTTATTTTCCACAAGCAAGGAGGTACATGGTTGTGGCGGAAAAACAAGGGGAAAAAAGCTGCGGAGAAGCAGCTTGACTGGCCCCAGGTTCCGTTTACAATGGAAGCAGCAGGGCAGGTGGGAAACGGTAAAAAAAAAAACGAGAAGAAAAGAAGGAAAGAAAAGAGAGAAGATCAAAGCACTAAGGGCAAAAGATCACTAAGTACAACGGTACACAGTCAAGATTGGAGGAACATATCACGCAGATTTTTCGCGGAACAAGTCAACACATCGATATTGCATCTGGTAAGATCATTGAGTAGACTGGGCAGCCAGTAGCATAACATTTGCTGGCCATAATTAGTCCGAAGTTGAGGAACACACCAAGTCTCAGGAGCACGAGTTGTATAGGGGGTTTCTCGTTTTGTGAGATTAGCGAGAGAGCTGAGGGCACCAATATTTTTCTCATATCTTCTGTAAGTTGTCAGCAAGCGCAGGTTTATTAGGGCAGGCAATTTAAGGGTTTTAAGCGCGCTGAAAAGAGGAGCGGAATGAAAATCACGAGGCCTATTACAAATGACACGAAGAAATTTCTTCTGGATAACAAACAGCTTTTGAATATTTGTGGCTGAAGTTGTCCCCCATACGAGGCAGCCGTAATTTAGATGACTGAAAAAAAAGTGAGTTGTAAATCAGCAATTTAACGGATTGCGGGAGGTATCTAAAGGAATAGACAACACCCAAAACCTGTGACAGTTTGCCTATGAGAAAATCTACATGAGAGCGCCATGTCATATCATGATCAAAGTGAACACCCAGACATTTAATTGATTGGACAACTTCAATAGTACTGGAGTTAAGGACAATATCTCCAGGTAGCACGACATTCATATTTCTTGGATGAAAGAGCAAGGCTTTGGTTTTTGCGGAGTTGATTGTGAGACCATTTTCAAGGGACCACTGGTGTACTTTCGAGAGCACGCTGTTAGCACGTAAGACCAGGTCATCCAGACATTTGGATGAAAAAAGAAGTGTGGTGTCATCGGCATACATAATGTACGTTGTGGCGGAATCAATGTTAATAAAGTCATTTACGAAAATATTGAACAAGAGAGGGCCTAAGATGCTACCTTGTGGGACACCCACATGAACAGGAAGGACACTGGATGATAATCCATTTACATGTACAAATTGCTTTCTGTGATTCAAGTAAGATTCAAGTAAGCTGAGAGCAATGCCACGGATGCCATAATAAGTTAGTTTATGTACCAGAAGTTTATGATCAATAGAATCGAAGGCTTTAGATAGGTCGACAAAAACGCCTAACGTTAATAAACGTGCCTCAAAATTTCCAAGGATTAGTTCTTTCTGCTTAAGGAGTGCTAGTTCAGTCGACATGAACCTGCGGAAAGCGTGTTGATGTGGGGTTAATAAGTTATGTTTGTCAAGAAAACAGGATAACCTACAAAATATTATCTTCTCTAGTCCTTTGGAAAAAATCGGAAGTATGGAGATGGGTCTGTAGTTCGAAATAAGTGTTTTATCACCTTTTTTAAAAATCGGAAGCACCTTTGCCACCTGCATTCTTTTTGGGAATTGGCCTTGTGAGAGACAGATATTGTAGATATGAGCAAGAACAGGTGAAATAATATCAAGCACGTAGCTGACAGGCCTGATTTGCAGGCCATCAGCATCACAGGCACTACTATTACTCAGGTTACGGAAAAGCAGTGTTATTTCATGTTCATTAGTAGGGTTCAAAAATATTGATTCCGTGCAATGAGTATCTATAAATTGACAGGCACTCAGGCTGGCAGTTTGGTGACATGTACTGGTGAAATGATCATTAAAACAACCAGGAAGCGCATCACTACAGATTTCCTCACCGTTAATGACAATGTGCATCTCGGGTGTATGATACGGTTCTCTGTTTGTTATTATGTTTAACTTATGCCAGATCTTAGGGCCATCATTTTGGCATCTTAAAAAGTTATGTTCAAAATATGAGGTACGAGCAGTACGTAGCTGTTTTGTAGGCCGGTTACGGAAGGACCTAAATGTTTTCAAATCAGCAGGATCTTTGGAAATAATAAACTGGTTAAAGAGCCTATTTTTCTCTTTAATTTTTATAAATAGGTCATTCGTAACCCACGGTTTGCGAATTCGGGAAGCGCGAGGCTTTCGTGGACGGAACGGAAAATGTTTCTGATAGCACATGCTAAAGGTGTCAATGAACAGCTCATACGCGGCATCAGCACATTGAGAATAATAAACACAACTCCAGTCAACTTTACACAGTTCTTCTCGAAAACGGTCAAGGTTATCGCTGGTGATGGTTTGAAATATAGGAATACATTTATTTTTATTTTTTGATTTACGTTTCCAGCTAAGAAAAATTGGCATGTGGTCGCTGATGTGATATGAAAGAACACCAGATTTGACATCAGCCTGACCGCAATTCGTGATGAACAAATCAAGGCATGTTGAAGTATCAGAAGCGACTCTAGTAGGGGAACGTATGACATTACGGCAGGCAAAAGAGTGCAACAATAGCTCAAAATCACGCCTCAGGACAGTGTTAACACAAAGATCAATATTAAAGTCACCACCAATGATGATATTATACAGGAAATCGGAAGTGTATTCAAGAAGCCTTTGAAGGAATCGCAAAAAACAATCGGAATTTCCATTCGGTGGACGATAAAATACAGAGTAAATTGTACACGCGTGAAGGATTGACAGCACTTCATAATCATTAGTGACGCAAGAAAATTCCTCAACGCACTTCACGTTGAGGCTGTTTCGCACTAGCATGCAGACACCACCGCCACGTGAAGCAGTTCTGGATCGAATAAAACAATCATAGTTCGGGAGCTGCCAGGGAAACGAGCTATGGTGGTACCACGTCTCTGACAGCATAATAAAATCAAACTTCAGATCCAGGCTGCTAAACATGGCGTCAAGTTCAGCTGTTTTGTTTTTCGCCGACTGACAGTTTACATGAATACAACGAACAGATCCTTTGTGCCCAGGTCCTATGAACGCCTTTAATTCGGAAGGAAAAACATAAGGTTCACATAAGGATGCCATTATGATATGAAAGAAGGAAAAAGTGTGTTGCTTGGACCTAAAAGACCAGCCTATCAAGGTCTGCCGCGCACTTTATTAGGCAAGCATTCTGACCCTCTTCTTTCCTCACGAGGACTTTGCCATTACGGTACCATGCGAAGCGGAATTTATTGACATGCGCCCATTCCTTCGCCGTCTTCAGAAGCATTCGGTCCTGTGTCGTCAGATTTTCCAGCATGAATGCATCAGGCACGATACCTGGAAGCTGTTTCTTTTTGGCAAGCCATTTGTCTTTAGTTGACTGGCGAGTAAAGCGAATGATTATGCCCGGGGTCGTGTTTCTTGATTTTAGTCTATGGATGGCGGAGACAGTTTCCTCAGTTAGCGGAGCTAGTTCCAGTTTAGACGCTATGACGTTTAGCTTGTTCATGAGCGATTCGTCTTTCTCTTGCTTGATGCCATGAATTTCGAGGTTAAGCTTACGACTATGATATTCCAGGTCGTTAACCGCGGCGCGGAAGGCCTGCACTTCAATGCTTGCGCACGATGCCTCAATTTTAGTCACTTTGGAAGCGAGCGTCTTTATTTTGCCATCATGCTTGGCAAGGTTCACAAGGACATCATCGTACTTTTCCGATAGCAGCTTTACTGATGCCTCGATTACACTAACAGTTTGCTTGAGTGGGAGCAGCTCATCAAGTTTTTTGTTAATTTCCAGGAGCATGGTGGCGATCGAGGCATCCTGCCCCTTACAAACGGCGGAGCTGGCCTTACTACTGCGGCACGAAGGACAGCGCCAGGACTTCCTAAATTCAACATCATTGGACCGAAATTTTTTCTTGGTTATTCCCGAACAATTATGACTGATGTGAAAATGTCCCGAGCATTCGCAGCAAAGCAGATACTCATCATTTGCCTTAATGGCCACGTCACATTCATCACAAACAGAATTAGACATTCTGACGAGCGTACTCGAGGGAGGTTGGTTCAAGTGATGCGGTAACAAGTGAACAATATAGACAGAAAAACTAAAACAACGGGCAGCAGCAGTGGCAGACTATCCTTAGTCGGCTAACTAAAACAGGGACGGCAATCACCAACCTGTAACGACAGTAGAAAATCCTCGATTAGACGAGTGTCCGTTCGCCGCCACTGCTGCTGCCAAATGAGGAGGTCATTGCAGTGACGCCCGTATTTGTAGACGACGGTGGCGCCTTTCCCTTCCGTTGTCGTGACGTGGCTATCTCCGGTGAGCAGATACCGGCAGCAGGATCAGTAGGTGGGGCGGGCCTTGTTGTGCTCGAAATCCAATCTGCACACGTGCAGTGTGCGGTGTAGTGGAGATCCGGGCAGCTGATAACTTCAACACGATGTGACGACTGCGCACTGTAACGACAGTAGAAAATCCTCGATTAGACGAGTGTCCGTTCGCCGCCACTGCTGCTGTCACGTAGTTAAATGGCACACCTCAATCCTAATAATCTTAAAGTCGGAAAAAGAAAAGCCATGCTCCTAAAACCAAGGAATTATCCTGTGTATGCACATGCCTTCTCAATATTGGTTGGTCAGGTATTGAAGTGTATTCTCTAATCGAAAGACCTGGTCCATAGTTTGATCAACTGAAGTCCTGGACCGACTACACTTGACTGGTCTCAAGCCAAATCTCGAAAAATAGCAGAAATTGCAAAATGCTTCTTTGATATGAAAAATGTATAGCTGTTTATTTCTCTCCTTCATGAACTACTGTTTCTAGGTGTGGGGAAATATTACGATTTCCAGCATTTATCAACTGCGCAGTATAGAAAAGTGCGCCATATGCAAAGCTGCTAATGTATACACCACGTGAAGGCCACACAACCCTTATTGAATAACACAGTATTACTGCCATGCCACGACTCCACAACCGAATTTTAACGAGTCACGGTCGTTAACTTATAAAACGGTTTAACTCATTTCTCGCAATTCAAGATCATTTCAGTAATAATTGTTTTAAGCAAACCGCTCGCAGCAACGATATTTGGTACACCCGAAGAGTTAAAACCATTTAGCGTGATCAAAAGTTTGTCTAATATTACATATTTATGTAAAATTGACTCTACTCACCCGAATGTTCTCCACGACGCAGGTGAAGATGCCCAAGGGCATCTGCAGCAAGCCGGCGCCCCCCACGACCCAAGCGAGCGCCTTGTACTGGCTGCGAACGGGCGCGTTCATAAACACGGGTGGTGTGTACGTGGCCACCCGGTGCACGCACGCCACCTGTGGAGAAGAAGCAGCAGCGCACCCATTGGGGGCGGCACTTTCTTGAAGGGGTCGCCCGGGTTCTGCGACGCCTGAGATGGTTTCGCATCCCCCGCTACATATTCTGTGAGTGGCGCTGCTTAACACTCACACGAATGCGTCCAGTACGGATCGCATAGTTTCCTACTAATGTTCCTACACTCCAAGAAAAAAGAGAGTAAAAAGTGAGCCACGGCGACTTGACTTTCTTTTTTCTTCCGAAGACCCATTTTAGCACGAGTAGAGTCACAAAACTAGAGTCAACATTTGCACATGGGTCGTTTGACTCTCAATAGCACGCGAAGAGTCGTCGTGGAAGATCGCGTCGCCACTGATATTCGAGATGAGTCTGGCGAGAGAAAGATTATAATGCAAGAGAATAAATACCAGATAACGTCTTCTGTTTTAAGCAGGCCCTCGGGTTCCTGTCCTGGTTGTAATGCAGTGTATCATTCTTTCATCCTTGTCATGTTCTGCAACTACTTCGAACTCTATATATTGATTTTCCTTATCCATGTTTGTTAATACTTCACGCTTAAGCAATATCTAGTTTCATATGCTAAGGAAGACCAGGATTTGTCACACTGGATTCGGACCATAAGTATTGGCTACTGAAGAGAGCACAGCAACGAGATAACAAGTTCAGTAGGCGCACTAAACAGTGTCGCTTGTAAGTATAAATCCGCGACGTAAAATTAAATTTTGAAGGTTTAAGTTCCAAAATCAAGGGCTTGTTATGAGGCACAGGGTAATGCAAAACTGCAGATTTATTTTCAGCAGCTCGGGTTATTTAACGTGTACGGAATGCACGGTATACGCGCGTTTTCGCATTCTGCCCCCGTTAGAATGCGACTGCCGTAGTTGTGATTCGACCCGTCACCTCGAGCTCAGCAGCGCGATACCAGAGCCACTGGGCTACCTCAGTGCGTTGCGTTCCGCGACCAGAAAAAAACATTAGCGTACGCAGGACTGCTTTTGAAGCCCCTAGAAATATAAAAACAAAAATGTAGCAGTTTCGACCCAATGCTGCATGAAACACTGCACGAACAATTGCACGAACCAAAGTTCGTAGTTTCATTGGCTGAATAAACTGCAGTAAGCATTCGCTTACTCCTTAAATTAGCAAGCACTGGGTTACGCGCGCACGTGCAAACATGTACAGATATCACTCAATGACAGCGAACACTCGCTGTCACAGCGTTGGCGTGACGAAAGGCGCTAACAGAGCGGACCGAACGCTTCTGCTGCCTCTTCCTTCAAAGCGTCTTCGAAAGTTGAAATTGCGCTATCTGAGCGCCCCCCAGCGTTGCATGCATCGGAAATTATCTCCGAGAAAGAGCGAGGGTGGGGTAAGACCGGACTAGAGCAACGGCCAAAGGAGGAGAGGCGCGCTAAACTAGCGCCTCCCTCCCCACGCTTGCGCGCGTTTTATCACGGGACCTCTTATAGAATCTTGACTTGGGGCGCCCATCCAGCCCGGCGCAGCCTCGAACACTTCCTTTAACGTGCGCAGCCAATGGCGCGGGATAGGATCTTATCGCACTTGACTTTATACGTAAGCTCTAGATAACACCGACAGATATATTTCGACGGTTGTGTCCATATAACTGATATCGCAAAATTCGCAATAAACAGAAAATTTTACTAAGGACCAAGAACGCTGCTTCTTCACGTCGAGATACAGCAGTGAATGATATTTCTAGAAAATTCGTTCCTAAATCTCCGCCAAATGACTACGCTAGCATTTGGTGACAGCGGAACACAGTCGCAAGAAGTTGTTGAGGAAATACCGGAGTTCTGGCAGCTTCAGGTGCACTAGATTATTCAGCAACATCGGCGGCTTTATAGTTCTATCTTACATCAGAACAAACTGCACTCGACAGAGATAAAGGGCAGCCGCACCGCGATAGCAAAGCAAATTAAGCACAATTACGCCGCGACTTCTCACTTCGAGCACGCTCCTACAGCCCAACGATGGATATTTCAAGCGTAACCACACTCGGACCAGCAAATTTTACTTCGGCGAAGTGAACGTAGCAAGTAATTCAAGACACGTGTTAAATTCATGGCTGTTTCATTCGTGAACATTACTTACGTTATTCAAAATTATCAGTGAGCAAAACAGTTTTTATTTCAACGCGAGGAAAGGAAACCGAAACTAGCGCAACTGTTTTGCTAAGTTGTGCGAATACAAATGATCCAAAGCCGAAGCCGTCAATTGCATGACGCCATTCTACAGTTTGGTTGCGTTCCATCTCGCGCGAGTACGTTGTCGTTGAGTGGTTCTGAAAGCGCTGCGTTAGGGGCGACTGCAACCAGGCATTGCGGCAAGTTACGATGCGAATTTCTGTCCGTGCTGTGTGATTGCGACGAGGAGGACCGCCGCCAGCATCGGCGTGCCGCCGATTTCGTCTTTGCCGACATCGAGCAAGTGCAGCTCGCCGGACCGTGACAAGTACCCGAAGTGATGCGGTTTGTACTGCTTCTTTCATTGTGATATGGGAGATCGCAACGCACGGAGACGACCAGATGCATATGAAAGACTACCAGCTGGGAGTGACGTGTGCCATATTTCTCTTAACGTCCCAGGTAAGCATATCACCTTTTGTTGCGAGTTTACAAACGGCGCCTACTCGGCCCTTCCGGTATGGCTACATTTTGCGCCACGTTTCGCTTGGCAGTTCACAGACGTTTCTTAGGCGTGCGTGCGCATATGTATTCAAAATACTGCTGGCAGACGGAAGCCTCAGGAGAGGATCTGAAGGTATAACGAAGCTGTACTGCGATAGATAAACACCGTTCTTAACGACTCCAATGACGAGTGGCCTGTCGCATGGGAAAATCCGCATAATATCAAGTACTGCGTAACTTGAAGGGTAGATACCATACTAGCATCAGTGTAACTTTCGCTGGCAAAGACAGGTCGTCGAAAACATTGAGGACAGCTTGTGTATTCTGAAGATTTACTAGCGCTTTAGGTATATTACCGCGAATAATAAAAGCGCTACAATGCTGTATGAAATGTCAGGCGCTGTGGCAGCAGGGATATTTTCCTAGCAATAAGGCGGCTGCATACACAAGCGAACAGACGCAGTGCTTTAAAAGCGCTGAAACAGAACAAATTTTATCTGCATTTGGCTGAAAGTCAAAGCTTATTAGTTCACAATCTAAGCCGATATATAATGTATTATTTTTACGTAATCTTCATTTTCACTCTTGCAAATATTTAAAAGCATGAATTTGCTGCAACCTTCATATAGTAAATCCTACTAGGCTTACAAAACCTGCGGGAGTTATGTGGTAAATTTGTAACATAGCTACTGGATTTTCTATTTTGAGCCCGGTGTTTTATGAAAAGAAGGGTCTTTTTATTTGTATTTTTATGTTAGTGCGTATATGTGGCAAGCATAAATGAGTTGATTGCAAAGTTGTACCTCCCAGTGAGCTGCATGTGAATCCAAGTTTATCCTGCCTTGGCTATTGCAATGTGCATATAACAATTTTAAGTATATACAGCTGTAGTTGGCTTAGTCGCCGTAGTGTATTTTGTAAAATTTGAACGCTATGTATTATTTTACTACTTTCATCCAGAAATACCTTTTTCTTCGTGTACTAAGAAACGCTGACAGCATTGAATGAAATGAAGTGTGGTGTATTTTTCTACTAATTTCGTAAAGGAGATGTTGTCTGCCATGTATCAGAGATGAGATTACCTTCTAGTAATAAACAATGCGTTAACTCCTCTGGTACTGCTGTGGTCCTGTGTATTTTTGTAATTTTGAAATATATTTTATTTTAGGTATCCAAGAAATGGCAACAGCCAGAAGTCGCCACCTTATCCAGCACGTTATTGGTGAGACAAATTGTAGCAGGTACTTGTGCGTATCTCATTAGCATATGATGCTGTTTATTGTAATTTTTGTGTCCACTTTTCTGGCCTTGATTCATTTTACTAATATTGGGTGGAGGGTAATACTTTTACATCGAGACAGAGTAATTGCCCAAGACGAGATATGGCTGGAGGAGACAACACACACAAGCCTTCTTTGACCTTATCTCATTGTTGCGCAGTTACTCTGTCGTTATCTACCAACAAGCTCAAGTTCCTCATCAGCTGCATTTACTAATTCTCTGTTATTACAATTTCATTGACACAACATTGAAAGTACAGAGACTTGAAATGATGAAAAGCCGAAGAATAAGGACCATCGCTGGAGCTAATGCTTCGACAAAGACAAGGAGATAAGTTTTCTTGTAAAAACGTTGGCTCCAGTGACATTTCTTCTTCTATCACTATTTACGGGTAAAAGAAAGCATTATTGCTCTTGCTGAAGTATTATGCATTAGGGAATAAAAATTAGCAGGGTGAAATGTCTGGGATGTCAAAATTCTTGTGTGTTCTAAAGCTACAGCGAAAGCCAGAAAAACAAGATGTAGAGAAGCACTTTGTCATTTTTCACTACCCATTTTGGCCAGCTTCATTCCGAGCTTGCAGTTTGTTGCATTAACAACCACTGGAATTCGTTAATTGAATTAGCTTGGTGATTTACTTATGTTAAGAGATGTTGAATTCGTATTAATGCAGCTTAAAATAATTCATGTCAATAAATATACAATGACATTTGAAATGTAAGGCTTGTAGTTGACTAGCAGATCACTTGATGGTATGAGCTCAGGTTTCAACCGAGCTTCCATGCACAAATCGGTTGCACATTCTTTGTCATTTCTTGGATTTTCATAAAGATAAGTACCGGTTCTTTTTTGTCGGGATTCTAGTTCTGTTGTAGGACCTAACAGTTTACATTTATTTGTATTGAAAGCCATGTTACACAGACAGCTGAATTTTTCTTGGAAATTGTGACATGGTAGTACTAAGAACATTTGTGCAAATTTGTTGCAGGTACACTCTTGCAGCTCCCGGCCCTGCTTCCTACCACCACCGTGTCCTGGCTGCTTCCACTAGGGAGTTCCAAGCCTTTGGCGGCTCCTGTCACTGCGTCTTGCCACCAGCGTGTCCATACTGCTTCCACTAGGGACTTCCAAGCCTTAATGATGATGCCAAGCGGGCTGGCAGCCGGCAGAAAGATTAAGGGAAATACATGTAATTAAGCGGCGTCTTCTTGAGTGAAGTGACTTGTAGCCACTCTGCAATGAAAGAATTAACGTCGAAGAAGTTTAGACACCCTGCTATCGGTGCAGGAATGCTCAAGACCATGTATTTTGTCTTAGACGCCAAGAGGCTATGTGGATAAGACGGAACGCAATGCGAATTTTGGAGCTAGTGGGAGGCCATTTGTACAATTTTTTTTCTTGCTTAACACAAAAACTACTTTGATAAAGCTTTACCAATTTAAAAAGAATACAATGTACCCTCGTACATGGTATTTGGCATAAATTTACTAGGACTGCCTCAATAGTAAGTATGCCAACAAACACACCAAAACTGACTGTTTTTGCAAGTTTATCCTCATCTCTGTGGACTGCTGCATAATTTATCTTTCTGAAACCAGCTTTTTCACAGAGCACAAGTCCTAAACACGTGGATTACATAAACTTGCAGCTTTTGCTGTAAGCCAGTTCGGTGAAAATAAAGTTAATAAGCCATTTAGTCCATTTTTAATGACCAATAATAAATTGAGCAGTGGCTAATAAGCAGTTCAGTTTTTGGTGTAAGGCCTCTCTTCATTGTCCAGAAAAATTTGGCCCTCTAAATGAGGGAACCAACTTTTTGGCTATGCCTTTTATGATTTATTTATTTATTTAGTCATAGTGTTAAACCTCACTTCAGGGTCGTTACAGGGAGGGTCAGTAATTGAATTGCAGATAGAACAAACATTGAAGATCATTTGTAGGAGGACATTTGTAACACATAAAACATTTGTTACATGCAAGGAATAAATAAGCTATACAGTTTGAGCGAAATACTTATCAAGACCAACCTCAACATCAATCACAGCATTTTTTGTACCACATAATTTGGTAATTCATTCCGCAGTTTAATAGCGTCGGGAAAGAAAGAAAAGCAGAATTAGTCTGTTCGAGCTATTACTGGTTGCACGAATGTGCTGCGTGTTGTTCGTGGGAACCTTTTGTGAAAAAGCGTTAGATAATCATCCTTGTTTATTTTCACCTCTGTATGTAGTATTTGGAAAAGCAGTTTCAATCACTGCTTCTGCCTTGATTACGGTGGTTCCGAGTAACATATTTTAACACTTCAGTTACCGAGTCACGTCGTCGATATTTAGAACAGATAAGTGAACTGACATTCTCTGAATTCATTCTAGTTTATGTTTGAAAACCTTTTCATGGGGGCTCCACACAGCAGCAGCGTATTCCAGGCTCGGACGGATATATGTCTTCTATGCAATTAGCTTGACTTCTTTCATCGCCTGGCGCAATTTCCTTTGCAGGAAGCACAACTTCTGATATGTTGATCGACAAATATTTTCAACATGGGGACGCCAGTTCAATTTATCTGTTATAGTTATACCCAAATATTTGAAACTACATACTTTTACCAGTATATTATCAGCAATATTATATGTGAATTAGGTCGCTTCCTTTCTTTTTGTTATGTGCGTGTAAGTGGTTTTTTTAATTAATTTCCCTACCACATTTTTGACACCACGAGCTTAAGTTTTGAAGGCACTGGTTGATTTTAAATTGATCTTCCCTGCATGTTACCGGACCATAAATTGGGCAATTATCTGGGAAAAGCTTAATTTTTACAGGTGATTGGACAACCGCTGAGATATCATTAATGCATAGCAGAAAAAGTAGTGGCCCTAGCACGGAACCCTGTGGCACGCCCGAATACACCTCACGATTTCCCGACATAGTATCTGCCACTCTGATTGCTTGTTGGCGATTATTTAAATACGCTCCTATATAATCGAGAACATCAGCACTAAGAGCGACATTGCGAAGCTTGAAAATTAGTTTACGGTGTGAAACTTTGTCAAAAGCCTTCACAAAATCTATGCATATAACATCGACTTGCACACAGGCATCTATAGCAACACAGAAGTCACGAATGGTTTCAATCAACTGCGTTACAGTTGAAAAGCCACGGCGGAAACCATGCTGGAACGGACATAAGTCATATTGTTCCAAACATTCTGTTTTTTGGCACTATATGCTCAGATATTTTACAACGCACCAACGTGAGAGACACAGGCCTATAATTTCTCAACATCGTTCTATTGCCGCCTTTAAAAATTGGGACAACAATTGCTCTACGCCAGTCTTGAGGTAGCGAGTGGCATGCATAGATTGGTGCTTTACACAAGATCTCACTTTGTGCTTGTGGCAGTAAAAACATTTTTGGCCTTAAGTATTTCGTGAAATTAACGTTTGACCTATATTGAAGCGCCTCCAGTTTTTCAAAAAAAAAAAAAACTTTCAAGTGGTCGCATCCCAGGTTGGGACAGCCGGCATGGACTAGCCTGCTTACACAAATAAGGAGGGCCATGTACATTTTACTGTATGTTAATATACTATTATTGATCTACAAAAGACAAAATGAAGCATTCAATCCTATAAGCAGCTCTTGCATTCATTTACACTTTTGCACACTTATATACATTGAGTCTGGTGACTTGTGTCTGTTTTCATTATCTGCTTTGTGCAGATGGTAAACTTCAGGTTTGCCCTATGGTGAAAAATATTTTGGTTCTTATAGACACGGATCTGTGTTTTTCAGGTAGCCTCGAAATTTTACACTAGCCATGCCCCACACTCGGGCCAGGCCTCTCGCAAACGACGTATAACCAGACTCAACGCACCAGTGTCGATTGAGTCCGGAAATCAAGGCAACCTGCTGTGCAACCAGCGTGCAACCTTTGGTAACCCCTCTATATGTGCCATCTATTTAACCAACTGTAACTCGGCCCCATCTATTCATACAGCATCACCAGCTGTAGTCACTTATCGAACCGTGGATGAATGTTGGGGTGGAGTGATTTGAAGAGACATTCTATTCTCTTCAAGTTCTTACCAAATACTTCTGTTATTATGATTGATGTGTGTCTTTAGTACCTAGTTTTTAATAGTTCCTTTCTCGGAATTCTCACCATCGACTCCTGCTAGTATAATGTATATGTCATTATGCTCAGTTTTTAATAGTTATTTTGTACTTGTGTATGTAATTGATAGGTCCATAATTCTTGTTATACAGAAGGCTAAAATTCAAACTTATGCTATTCGTTTGTTGCATTGATAATCTACAGCACTGGAAAGTGTTCAAGAAATGTAACCTAACACGGCCTCTGGTGCAAGATAAATTTAAGAGCGATATAGAGTACTTATTTCAAACACCCATTATTTTTGAAAAAGTCGGACATATAGCAGCACAAAAAAGTAATATTAAATGAGATAAACACGGATTCCCCACATATGTCTGGTAATAATGTCACTTTCTTTCACTGCACAGATACTGGAACTCACATACAAGGTTTGAGACATGAAAGCTATGATACCCTTGCCATTTCTCAGTGCCTATTTGCCACACTGGCGAATGTCACAGGCAGCGTAGGTTTCATGCACACATTAGTTGTGTTACATCCTTTTGAGTATTGCATTTCTCAAACACAAACGTTTACAGCAGTGCTTTAAATGGCAAATATATTTCCTAGTTTTGAGAATGGATTAGTGGAAGAGTAATGTAAATAGTGCAGATCCTGTATAAATAATTTTAGACTATATGTCCATGGATGCACGCTTCTTCTGATGACATAGCAGTGACATGTGGTCGTGGGTTGAATATATTTATGTATTTCAGATTTAGGTATTTGCTTCCAGGTCTGGGTTAGTCTCCTACGCTAAGTATTCTAGGTCAGAGGCTAGAGGAATTAAACTAGAAATTATAAACATCAAAAGATCTTCTTAGGGGCACTAATGTGACAATCAGCAAGGTTCTCTGTGCATTCATTTCCAAATTCATGAGGATATATTTTATGGCTACTTTCATTAATGCAAGAACAAATATTTGTTTATTGTAACACTAGCGTTGGCTGCCCCCATTTGTATACAACCCCTTTACAGGCTTAAAATTCTGTGTTTTAATAGCCTGTTTTTGGTTTTGCACACTCTGAAGGGATGCAAACGGTGACATACAACAGAGTGCAAGAATTACAAAGAAATGCAAGCAGGGCGTGGGGCTCTTTAGGCAGATGCGCGCCTGTGCTATATATAAAACTCCCTATGGTATGCCTGAAGGAATTTTCTAAGACTTTGGTACAATGCACTGACACCCACTTGTTTCGAGGAGTTGTTGCGAGGAGCAAATTTGTTTCGAGGAGCACCTCGAAACAACTTTTTTTAATTATTTGTATTAGAGATTTCAATATATTGCCATTCATAGTGTTTTATGTAGATTTTAATTGTCATTTGTCTTGGTGAAGCTGGTGTTTTTTACTTGTGTCCTACATAGTGGCAAAATATATTTATGGGCACTTTCTTGTGTATAAAAGTTACGCAAATAGTTTGATGCTGTATCTTATTTAGCTAGTTGTATACCGCAAAGTGGCGATACCTCTCCAGACACCTTGTACAATTACTGTACCTATGCAAAAAATATTAGGCCACCTTAAACAAGTTTTACAGATTGCAATTTCAATTCGATAATAGTATTTTGCATATCTTGAAGAGTATGTATGCCGAATTTTTTTAGTATAGGTCAAATATGAGTGCACAAGGTTATTCTCATGCTATTGTGAGAAAAAATTATTGAAGTATACTCAATAATTTCTTTTTCACAATAGCATGAGAAGTATGCAAGACTAGTAGGCAGGCCTGCCTGCCTGCCTTCTAATCTTGCATACGTCTAGTAACGTTACATGCTGTTTGAATAGATATCAGCACTTTGTAGTCTACAAAGAGCTGAGTTAGCTACAGCACACTGCTCTTTGTGAAAATTTAATACAGAAGAAAGTGCCCGCGAAGGTCACTGTATTTACCCGTAGTGTAGGTCATGACTCGAGAAGCAGCTAAACAAAAACTAATGACATGTATGAAATCTGTATGAAGAATTCTACAATTGGCTCTCATTTAAAACCTCTAGTACAAATAATAAAAATATTTCGAGTAATATTCAATTAGCAAAACGTGCCCGTTGCTATAGTGACCTACAACATAGCGACGAAAAGTTGAAGGCAAATTCTCTTGTCAAAGCGACTCTAGGCAGTCTTCCGAGGGGCTGCTGTTAAACACTGCATTTTCCTGCATTTGCCAGAAGTACAGTACTAAAGCGTTTGTGAATGTGCACTTGGTATTGGTACACCAACAGAAAAAAAGAACAGTTCTGTGAAATACAGAATCGACTATAACTTTGATCGACACGTACATTTTGACCACATATCTTTGTTTTGTGTTTTGTACTGAGTGTTTCAGTGGTGACCGCCGCTAATTATTAAACATAACTGCTTGATGACAATGCGACAATTTTTGCTAACAGAAATGTATGGCAGTCGCAGGCATTAGAATTACAGTACTCAATAACGTCTACTTTGTAAGAACTCGGACTAGCACCAGTTGTGAGATACACAACCCCACAAACTAATGATCAAATAGGTTTCTCTTCTACACAGAATTGTCCCACAAGGCTTACAAAAGGCTTTGTGGCAAAGTAATATCTGAAACAGCAAAGCATGTTCCATCAAGTATGGTGACAAATATTTCAGAACTGTCTGTCTGAGGACTCCTACAAACTAACGATACATTCAACACGGACTAGCTTTAATAATGGGATGTCAGCCATCTTGCTGAAATTAATAAAACTTCAATTATTGTGAACTTGTTTAAGAAGACATTTGCAATTATGATGCTGTTCTAATCTCTGTCACTTTTGTAAATATTTTCCAATTATTTTTTCAGGCTACAATTTTTGGTAATAGAGGTATTTATTGCAGAAAGAGCTAGCGCATGGCATTTAATAATAAAGGTACTCGTCATTGTAGATTTTCTGTCGTCAGAATTTGTTCTGTTACACAGCTGTTTCTTGAGATCTGAAATTATGTACCCGCCACCTTATGTTAGCAATAAACAGGGAAATCTGTCAGTGCGTTTTGTTTAAAATACAGCGGATCAACCCGATAGTTAGGCTATTTGCTAATTATAAATCATAACGATAATAGTTCAGGACCATAAAAACAGATTGGTGCTGACTCACAACTGTGCCCAGCTACATCCACGCAGCTAAGCCATACAATGTACATGTGTTCAGAAGAGCCAAACGCCCCAGAGAGAAAGCAACAGTAACTCATTGTTTGCTATCTTGTACAAGCAGATGATGCGACAGATGTAATTTATGCTCAGTAAATACATAAATCAGTCATGTGAGGTGTCTTACTTTAGCTTGCAAGTTCGAAGTTCTTGTAATCTTGCTTGTTCTTATTTTGTTTTCTTTTTGGGAGCATGAGTGACTTGGTTACCTTGGCACATATTCTGAAAACTGTTTCTTCATCACTAGCAGTCACGAAAGCTTGTTTATACATAAAATTCCCAGTTACTAAAATGGTAGGGTTCAAGCTTAATTCTCTTATCTTTTATATACTTATCTACGAAGTAGTTTTATCGTTCATTGAAACATATCCACACAATGCACAGTGGCCACCCAAGTTATATCTGTTCTTGCTTTCTACCCTGCTCTGGAGTTTTCTTACCCTGGCATTGGTGCAATGGCCTGTGTGCACCTGCACAAAAGTAGCCAAGTGGCTAAAGTTAAAGGTTAACAACATAATAAAGATACAAAACAAACATATAAGTTTGCAATTGTGCTCCATAACTAGAGTTTCGCTTAGAATTTTAAAAAAAATGTAGACATCCTGCTATGGTGTGAGAGTTCCTTTGGGCACCAAGTGAACTGCGTAGCGCCTGTGCTAGAGTACACAACAAAGCAAAATATCACTCCAGATCGGAGAGGCAGTGGAAAGTTAAGTACAGATATTTTATTTCACACACCATTAATGTGGCTTATCAACTGCACCTGTTATGTGGGAACGCATGCATTGGGAAGACAATCCTTTGCGCCAATGTTACCTTAGCACGACACCAAAAAAAGGTAGAAATCAAGAACAGGTATTCACACTTGGTAGCCCACAGTGTATTATCTGGGTGTGCTTCACTGTACAAAAGACTACTGTGGTAGATAATAACAAAAAACAAAGACAAGAGAATTAAAAGAGGTATGTGTCAGTTATCCGTTCGTGACCTCCAGTGTTTATAGAAATACTTCTTTCTGTATATGTGCCAAGCCGTAGGGAGGCTTTCCGTAACTCAGTCATGCTTGTTTAGTTAAAAATTGGAGTAAGGAAATTCACAAGAACATTGTATGGGTGATTTCTTAATGTAGCACCTAATGTAGCTTATCTTGCATGTGCTGAGGGTAGATTACAGCCAGTGCATAATGTGCGCTTACAGAATAACGTGTGATAAGCAAAAGAAGCCTTCCTCACATCTTCCTCTTTGTTTAGTCTGGATCTTTGTGCATCATCTGTATTGTTACAGCTGCGTGCATGCGGCTGTGTATAGTTTATGTGTTCTGCTTCCTCCCTTGTCCTCATCATTCATGCGCTATCTTTGCTGTAACAAAATACAGCTACATGTGCTACTTAGTTTGTCAACGTGTTTGTGTGTTTTGTATTAGTGGTTATGTCAATCTGTGAAAGTGTCTGTGTCAACTACTATACATAGTGTTGCAAAAGTATGTTTCTCAAAATAAATAAGTTATCAGTATAGATGTTGCTGTACTTATTTTTGTAATACTGCCAGTTATGAAGTTTTTTTACACTGTTGCATGTTGTATGACAGAATAAAATTGATGCACAAATTTTTAATGTGTGTTTTTCAGATCAATTTTTAACTCGTGCTAACACGCACAAGTTGTGTGGAAAAGGTGCCAAAAAGTGTACCATAAGGCAAGACAGCTGTTCTTACTCTTAGATTGGATTATCTATTGTCAACCAGTTGTTTTAAGCAAGCATAGTATAATGCATATATTACGTAATCTAAGTTGTAATATTGTTTTTATTGCACTTCATTATCTGGGTCTCCTTTGTCCATAAGTGCAGCCTTTTTTGTTTACTATGTGTAGCTTACTTGCTTAGGATGTTAAATCATAAGTTTTAAATGAAAATATGTCTCTGAGAACAGTGAAATAGGCTTAACTTATCAATCTTCTGACATATTATAAGAGACCTGTAGGGTGGTGAAATGGAGGTTCTACACGAGTTACATAATATTTTGGCGTCGCACTATGGTTCTGAGTGGCATTACAGTGTCGTGCATAGGCAGCTGCAGGCTACATATCGGATGTTTATTTAAGACTGTTTTTCTTGGTTGGCCATTGATTCCAGTTTATTAGTAATGAGAACTGTCTTGCTTTCATGGTGATTATGTGCTGTCTGATACATTTGAATTTTCCTAAAGACAATAACAAAGAGTGATGAAATATTAACTTTTTCTTGCTAATCTGCCATGTGCTTTCTGGCAACTTTGCTATGGATTCTTTATTATCCTATGTTGTCTTTTCACAGCAGTCATCTTGAGAACAAGCCGTAGTTGTAAGTACTTACAGCAGAAGTTGTTGACATATATTGAAAAGCGGCTCGACACTGCCATCCAAGAGTCAAACAACTTACATAAATTAGTTATCTTAGTCTATTTGCAAGAAATCTGCACGACGCACTAAGGGTAACTTGACACACACTGCTGGAGTCATCAGACTCATCTGGAACATTTCACGGAATCCCTCAGCACTAGTCTTGTAACCCTTTTGAGAGGGTTTTGGAGACTACTAAAACAGAGTGTGCATGACTATTGTGTGCGGAGTCACATAACCACCTTTTATCGAGCACAGGTAGTCGCGGAACTCTCTGCCGAAAGAGAGTTCGGGTGTCTTCCACAAAGTGTGTCGTATATGTGACGAGTCCAGACTCTTCGAAAAGAGTAAGAGACACTCTTTTTTCTTAGTGCATATAGTAACTCTGGCGCTGCGATAGCTCCGCTAGCACGGCAATCATGCTGATCTGACCGTTCGCGACGTGGCTTCAAACGTTCCTGCGACTTTATTTATTGCGCTTTGTCTGCCAAAGGGTACCGGGTACCGGGAGGTACCGCGAGGATGTGACGGACACATCGAAACAACGCTGCAAGAAGCGGTCAACGCCATCGAGGAGCAGCTGGGCGGGTCTCGACTCGTTTGCTCTCCTGCCAAGTCAGAACTGCTGCTGATTCCACCGACAGGAGCGGGCAGGAAAAGAAAGAATATGGAAGTCAAGTACGAGCGTCCCAAGATCACGGTCAAGACGGCGGGATGACAAGTAATACTGGAGGTCGAGAAAATTCGAGTGCTCGGGCTGCTCATCCAGCGAAACCGAGTAAACGGTCAACAAGCTCGCTGGCAAAGCGGCTGCGGCAATGAGACTCATTAGGAGGGTGTCCAGCAGAAGAGCGGGGATGAAGGAGGAGAGCCTGACTAGGCTCGTTCAATCCTTCGCAGTTAGCCACATAACGTACGTGGCCGCCTTCCACAACTGGAGGCCGAGTGACGTAACAAGATAGACGCCACCATACGCAAGGCGTATAAGGCGGCACTCGGTCTCCTCGGGAGCACGAGCACCGAAAAATTCATGGTGCTGAGAGTCCACAACACGCTGGACGAAATAGCCGAAGCCCAGAGAATGGCGCAACTCGAGCGTATCTCTGAAACGACAACCGGAAGACAGACACTGCGGGACATTGGCCTCGAGCCGAGGGAAGGAAAGCAGCTGAAAGACGTACCTATACCGAATGGCATCAAGAGAAAGCTCAGGGTCTGCCCGATCCCGAGGAACGTGAACCCCGAGCGGAACAAGGAGCGGAGGTTGGCGAGGGCCAGGGCTGTCGTGGGCCTCCACACCTGAGAAGAAGGCGCCGTCTACGTGGAAGCGACGGAGCATCGAGGGAGCAGCGAAGCATACGCGGCGGTGGCTGTCGGGGCATCGACGGGTGCAACGAAGACCGCGGCGAGCGTCCGAACTCGAGAAGCGCACCGGGCGGAGGAGGTGGCCATCGCCTTGGCCGTCTCCGACCCCGGATGCACTACAGTGTTGCGTGACTCTAGAACGGCAGTGAAGAACTTCGCCAAGGGTAGGGTATGTAGTGAGGCCGCGCGCATACTGCGCAAGGCCGAAGACGTTTGACGCAAGAGTGCTGTGGTGATCAAGTGGTTTCTGGCCCACATGGGCAGTGACGTGTCAAAACACTGGAAAGTGAACCACAACGAGACGGCCAACTCGGCCGCGCGAGGACTAACCAACCGCGCAGCTGCAAGCACGGCCGACTCGGAGTGCTGGTCGCGGTGCAGTGCCAAGGACAAGATGACCGCCTTCAACGAAATAGGGAAGTGGTGCAGACTGAACAGACAGACTATGCCGCCACCTCACTCGCGGCTTAACCGGAAGGAGGCAGTGTTATACAGACAGTTACAGACGGGGTCCCTGCGCACCCCGGTGCTAGCTAAGCACGTGTGTCCGAGCATGTACGCGAGTGACGTGTGTAAACTGTGCGCGAAGGAGAGAGCCACCGCGGCTCACATCCTCTGGGACTGTAGCATAAATCCGCGAGAAGCCAGCGAGAAGACGAGGATCCCGCCGCAGCTAGAGGCTGCAACGAGGAGCTATGATCAAGAGACACAACTCAAGGCCGTCCAGCAGGTCTCGCCAGCTCTAGAGAGGCAGCGACCGCGCGAAACCGAGGAGAAGGGGGGCAGCACCCCCAGTAAGGGGGCGGCGGCCCTCTCGGACCAGCGGAAGTAGCGAGGAACCAAAACCTCGAGGAGCACAACGCACGAGACTGACGAAGTGGCCGCGTCGCGGTGAAAGCTTGTCCTCCCTGCGTGGAGGGAGCCTAACCGATTCTGCAAGCAGCTTTAATAAAGTTGTTGTCTCTCTCTCTCTCTCTCTCTCTCTCTCTCTCTCTCGCTTTGTCTGCCCGTAGCCTCCTAAATTACGAAGCAGTTTTATTTTTTAAACGCGGAAAGTTCGAAGGCTATGCGCACAAGCAGAACTAGCCCGAAAAGTTGCTGTTGAAACAGAATATTTTGTTAAAAGTGAAGGAGCTTCAAAGTCAGAGTCGTTTGAAATCAGAAAGTTTGAGGAACATCCATGCCCTAACCATCATTTGTTCCATGTTGCATTTTTTTGTTCCACAATCCATGTTGGCGAAAGTACCACGCCGTCAGCTCCCACAGATGGTGGTGCCCGAGTTCCCTCTAGTTGCTTTTATAGGGGTCTGTATCTACAGATCAACAAATCCCCAAGAAACATATAGCGAGAGGAACAAGAAAATACAGGGCGGTGAACCTGAGGTATATCCAGTTAGCTTGCCCTGCGCGAGGCAAAGGAGAAGGTCAAAACTTGAAGGACGCCTTTTATAATTTATAATTTATTTTATAGTTTACAACGGCAGATTATGTAACCGTTAGTCTTAGCGGCAAACACTGGTGGCGAACGCTACGCACGAAGGTGAACTTTCTTACAGAAATTATTGTAGCGCACTTTTATTATTTAATCTCCAAATCTCAGAATATTAACATAAAAGGCATGCGCTGTCTGTGCTAAGTTTCATGACATTTGTTTTTGGTCTGGGATTTTCAATTTTCCAAGGAATAACTTTGTCAAGAATGTAAGACAAGGTGTGAGCAACTACAGTGGTTGGCTGGCGTGGCAATATAACCCGCGTATACCGCATGTGATATCGCAATGCGTGGCACATACATATGACTGAATATATGCGGGAAGTTCCGCTCAAAGGGAAGCCGGCAGTGGACGCCGACACCGGATTTTCCGCGACAGCGGGCCCTTAACGCTTCCGCGTTAATAACTTTTCGTTCAACACAAGCGTACGACAGGAATGACCACCATAGCAAATCAATCGCATAGCATCGAAAGTGCGACAATGGGGGTTTGGTTCCCAGCTGCGATGGGTGCGACATGAACTATCCACGATCTGCGCAGGCACACTGCGCAGGCACACTCAAATTCAGTTTCGTAAAAACACCACAAGTGAGTAAAACTCAGTATCTCACTCATCTGACGGGAAAATCCTCATTGGTATACATGGGTGTGTCTTTTTTTTTTTAATGCCTTAGTTCTCAAAGGCCATTACGTCTCATTTGTGACTGCATGCTTTCCTCCCGACGCTTCCATATGGTGACTTGGCGTAGTTTTCAATATAGAGACTTCCAGTAAATAAATTTGATTCCTTCGCTTAATTTCAAGCTTAGCTATCCATGAAAAAATCAGCGTGAGATTGTGCTAACTCATTAGCTTGTTCCAGCTCAGGCAACAGTTTATAAATAGAGCTTTACTTTACAACAATATTTTTATGCATCTCTTTAGAAAGGCAATTATGTGATGGGAGATCGGCTAAGAGTGCTCCAGATTGTACTGCGTCACTACCAGCAGCCGCCCCTCTTTGGAGCTGCTACCGCACGTAAACTCGAGCAGTTAAATAAACAAAACACAATTTACTTCGTACTAACCGCAACTCGACAAATACTTTTGCCCTTCCTGAGACTTCACCAGATTGCGTATTTTCGCAGCAAAATTTTGTCACTTTTATCGTCATCACGCGTCGAGTGTTTGATGACTTTGTTCTCCTAAGGCTTACTGATTGGCTTAAATACTGCAGAGCGGCTGCCACTGAAGGGCATTGGTCCCAGTTTCAATCTCCAAACCGGGGCAAATTCTTCCTCGATAACGAATGCTTCCCTCTGACGTAAACTTTCGCACAACGCATCTACACTTATTTACAATGTAAGGAAATATCCTACTGCTTTTATAAAGCTATTCGTTTTCCCAAAAGAATTGGGCGCTTAAGGGCGAATGTTTGTTGCAGTAGGCTATTTATGTATGATTTCCTCTTCCATTGCGTATTGCCACAGACAACAAGGCCAACAGAGCACAACAACTTTTAGTAATCCTTAATATGCCTCAGAGATCCCGGGCAACGATGCATTATGAGAGCTATAATGCTCCGGGTTTGGTGACGTACGCCAACCCCGAGCATTAACGTACGCGTCTAAAAAATTGGGGGCGTGAGGCCATGTGTTCTACGCATTGGCTCCTTTGCATCAATCAATCAATCAATCAATCAATCAATCAATCAATCAATCAATCAATCAATCAATCAATCAATTTTATTATTACATAAAGATAATATACAGATAGAAGTATACAGAAGGAGGTCCCATAGTTAAAACTGAATTGGGACCTCCTGTTCATGGTTAACACAAAAGTTCATTTAGCAAGAAACAACAGCTCAATTGGTACAATTCCAGTAATAATAAATAATGAGATACAAATCTAAGTAGATGAAGTAATTATTAGACAATATAACGGCAGTAAGCAATATTTCGAAACTAGAAAAAACGAAAGTAAAAGAGGAAGAAAGAGAAAAGAAATAAAGAAAAAGAAATTAATTACTTGTTGGAGTAAACGATGGCAGGTCTAAAACCAAAATCGAATTATACATGCATAGTGTCACTTACATATCACATAACAGAAATTTTTTGAGTTCATCATAAAATGGATGGGGTTTCAGGAGTTTTATTATAAATGGTAATGTATTCCATGATGATATGGCTGCAAAGAGAATTGTCTGTGTCCCAAAATTAGTCGCACTTTGGGCAGAATGAAGTTATTATGCAGCGCAAAACGAGTTGAGTTAGTGTTTGTTAGACATGATATAGGAAGTAGCGATAATGATATTTTGTCATTTATTATTTTGAAAAGAAGAGCGGCAAGGCTGTACTTGACAAGGGCTGCAACGTATAGAATGTTATTTGCTTGTATTTGCTTTTATTTGCTTTATATTTGCTTTATATTTGCTCGTATTTGCTTATTTGCATTGTTGGTGTGTGGATTCGAAGTGATTATTCTAATTGCCTGGTTTTGAATGGTTTGTATCGGTTTTAGATGAGTAGTGTACGTGTTACCCCAGGAGGTTATGCAGTAGTTAATGTGAGAGTGTACAAACGCGAAATGGAGTGAGAGCAACACAGGTTGTGAAAAAAATGGACGCTCCCCGATGAGAATGCGTATTCCATGTGATTAGTTCTTTTTAATATGCGTTATATGGCGATGAAATTTTAGGTTACAGTCAATAATAACACCTAAGTACGTGCATTCCTCACTTGCTTGTAAGAAATGGTCACCAATGGAAATGGGCGGAATGCATAGTGATGATTTATTCTGGGATGAGAATAAAATAAATTTAGTTTTAGTAGGATTAATGGTAAGTTTATTAAGTTACAAAGATCACTATTAAGCTTGGTTGTTACCGTTGACAGACATTCGCCAGAATTAGTAATTGTTGTATCATCGGCATATAGCATGCATTTAGAAGATGCAACGCAGTTAGGTAGATGATTATATAAAATAAAAGGAGTAACGGGCCCAATATGGATCCTTGTGGTACACCTAAATTAGTCATTTTAGGTTGAGAATGAGCATCGGAAACACTAACAACCTGGTATCTGTCTCGTAAGTGGCTGCGTAATAGTAGTAAAGGAAAGTGGAATTCCGACCACCGACCACGAAAACGGGCGAAATAGTTAAAAAAACATATTTGGCTTGATCAGGTGTTTCCATGGTAGTTTCGTGCAAATCCTAGAGAGCTATGCCAGGAGAATAATGCTAGCCGATGGGCTTAATTTTTGGTAGCTACAACATTCCTCGGCAAGCGCAATGTTGAAGTCAGAAAAGTTATAGTCAAAGGTAACTGTTTAGTAAATGATACTTCACAGCTAAAATCTGCCAGAATCCATCTTACGATAAATGTCAGTGTTAATGCGATTAGGATTGAAGTAATGTAACGACACACCATGTGGCCTACGCCTGAACATGTATGCAGCCCAGCTCCCTTCTGGTGCTTGGATGGATGGATGTTATAAGCGTCCCCTTTGGAACGGGGCGGTGGTCTGCGCCCTCAACCTCTTGCTATTATGCTGCCTAATGTCCTACCTAGATTAAAAAAGAACAATACACGATGAATTCCCATTATTAAGTTTTCTGATCTCCTATTGTGAACTTCGTTTTTGTACGTCCCTGTTTTTTGTCGTTTCCTCACCTTTCTTCCACCTATTTTCCGATCGCCTCTTACTAGTCTATATTGCAGACATGTTTACTTTCCCCCTGCTCTCACTACACCCAAGGGCTTAAGGAGGCCAGTAGTGCCTAAATCAACCGCTGTGCAGATATCTTCGCATTCTAATAAAACATGCTTCATCGTTTCCCTAGCTTTACCGAAGCACATGCTGCTTCTTCCTTCTCATATCTTGCTTTATAGGTGCGTGTTCTAAGGCATCCTGATCTCGCTTCGAAAAGTAGTGATCTTCCCTTTGAGTGTTTAGCCCTTTCCGGATAATGGCTTCATCGATCACTTCAGCTTTGACAACGCATTTATTGATAAACTTAGGTATAATTGGGACGATAATAGTAACACCCTCACTAAAGCTCTCTCTCACCCATCAAATCCTCTTTGCAACATCTCAACTACTACCCCTTTATGTCTGAGTACAGGCACGTACCCAAGGGGGGGCCTGGGGGGGCCCGGGCCCCCCACGATATTCAGATGCATGCCCCCTCCCCCCCCCGCCCACTCCCCGCTCACGCCACCATTTCTCACACACATTCCTAAGGCGCCGCCAAATCAATGTTGCGACTTGACAGTTATTCGGCGGTCAACATTTTGCTGCCTTTTTCACTCCTTTTGGATGGCGGTAGTTATCGGCGTCTCCTGGGATGTGATGGCCAGTTTCCTCATCAATTCGGTGCCTGTGCGATTAATTCGAGATGCATTCAGTTGTCACCGTCTATTCAACGGTCACACCCATCGTTGTTGCTTCATAAGTTCAACCTTCTTCGTGTAGACTGATCCAGGGACCAGGAAAGGGATTCAGTTCGTGGTCAGCTGGTCCGTATGCACGTGGAACGAGTTGTGGCCAGAGAAAACGCCAATTGCGTTTAACTTTTCTTTTTGTTTCAATATTTCCTCGAGTGACGGCTCGCCGCGACGCTGACAGATTCTCGGAACCATATACCCGTGATATGGGTTAGATAAGGTGGAAAATAAAATAATGCGGGATAGCATTCACCATTAAGCCCTGTAATAATCTTGAAACCCATGAGCAAATTAATATGACTGTCACCTGTTAACTCGTCTAGTTTTCCCCTAATTGTACAGCTCTTTTCGTGCAAAATTGCCAACTGGAAACGAGAGTCGGAAGGACTTGAGAAATTAAGTGATGTCCTAAGGGAGATAGCCAAGGCAACAGCCAAACAGGAAGGAAAAGCGAAAATTAACAAATGCAAGCGTTGTTTATGAAAATATTCATGTATCAGCATATTTTTATTTAAAAAGGCAGTAGAGAAAACGCCGCCGGAAGTGGAGGACAATTCCGTGTGTTCTGAATGACGCTTCTACAGTTATCATTCGAGCCGCTTAACGTTGCCACTTCCCTGTTTGCTTGTGAAGGTGTTTTTCTAACCTTCGGCGGTGGGCACAGTACGTGCAGAGTCGCAGCTGCCTGTGCCATACGCGGTTGTACGCGACTGGCGGCCACGCATCGTTACGTAACTTCCCAAATAACCATAAGAGTCGGTTGTGGCTTTTAACTTATCAGAGCAGTAAATGAGGGATCGAAAAGAACTGTGACTGTTCTGCAAATATATATTTCTGTATATTTCTTCCAGAGATAATTTAAAAACGCTGCTATGGTGGGGTACAATTTATGAGGAAGCTTTAGCTGGGGCCCAACTCTGAGGCGGCCTATTCAAATACACGTAAAACGCAAAAACGTTTTTCTGAGATTACCCCTGCACCGATTTTAATGAAATTTGTTGCATTTGAGAGACACAGTTAAATTGAAGTGACTGCCTGAAAAAGAATTTCGAATTAGTGCCTGAATTTTGTTAAAAAGATTTTCAAATATTCGACAGTTTGAAAAGAATAGAAGCACGAAGTTTACAAATCCATAGCTCTGCGTCAAGAACAGATGTCGCGGTTCTGTAAACAGCATCGATTAGACCATTCAAAGCGGACAAATTCGATATATCGTTTTACGTCTTATGTGAATTTGTTACGCTGTTTACAAGGGTTCTGCAAAAGATGTATTTCCATATTGCTAAATTTTTTGAGATTCATATGTGACATATCACTTTTGTCCGCTTTAAATGTACTACTAGATGCAATTCACAGAATTTCGATATCATTTTTCGTTGCCGAAAGACAGAGTTGTAAACTTGATAGTCTCGTTTTCTAAAAATTTTCTATTTTGATAATTTTTAATGAAAATTGACAATATAAAGCGAAAATTCGAAACCAACAGTCACTAGAGTTTAAGTTTTTCTTTTAAATGCAACAAACCTCGTCACATTTGGTGCAGTTGTTGCTGAGAAAAACGAATTCTCCTTTTACATGTATTTAGATAGGAGCACCCGAGCTAAAGCTCCCTCTTAAGTCTGCAATGAAGCCCTGGGCCGCTATTTTGTAGGGATGCCTTATGCTTTATTCTATGCTATTCTTATCATCCACCACACACGGCCGCCTGATCCCGTTGATAATGTGGGTAGACCGTCGCTCTGACCACTGGCCAAGCGCGAAAAGCCTGAAAAAGCATAGAATCGGAAAAGGCATCGCTACAAAATACCGGCCCTGCCCGCGCCCTCATAGGCGCCAGCCACTGTTCCTCCGCGAGGCTGCAAATAATTCGTGCTTAAACCTCTTGTGTTACCCAAATAAGGCGGTAACAACAAAAATAAAATTTTTAGTGTGTAAGTTTATACCTTTCTCCTCGCCCATTATAGTTGAATGGCGAATGCCTAATTCATTATTGAACTGAAATAACATGCTTGCTTCGCTACAACTATTTGTTGTGAAGTTTCACTTCAGTTGGCAGTGAAGTTTCATGAGTAAAACGGGTTCAGCAGTGACATGAACTGCACAGCAGACTTTTGAATAGTGAAATGCTCACAGTCGATACATTTTGTCCACGTCTGTTGCATACCTCATTGTTTCCGCCGATGAAAAGACTTTTGAAGAACAGCAGATGCTCCGGAGGTATCAAGTACGACGTCATGTTGAAAAGGCTGCATGACGACGATTTTTTTTGCTTCTGTCATTGGCTGGCGGAGTAACACAACTCCGCGCGGTCCGTGTGCCTTTGTTTCCAACTACTGTTTTTAATGTTCTATTCTACTAAAGTAATCTTTATTTTACAGTTTCTCTTCTTTACTTGTTCTTGGCAGTGTTGTTCCTGCGCTTCTTTCCTGCGCAAGTCCATTTTACGTGGTTCTTTGTTTGCCAAGTAAAGGAGAGGCGTATCGCACAGGCGTACCTGTAAAATACACCTTATTTCATTTCTTTTTTGTGGGTTTACGCGTTTTTATGGCGAATGGTGGGCGTTATTTACATTTGTACTAGTAAAGGTACCCCCCCCCTCATTTGCATAGAAAAGTTACCTTGGGTTGGGCCCCCCCCGAAAAAAAATCCTGGGTACGTGCCTGCCTGAGTAACCAACCACATGAACCCCTACGTATCTTAAATGTTAATGCCAGAAGCTTAAGTAAAAAGTTTCCAAATTTCCTCTAACTGATATTCGCCCATTCGCCACATATTGCTGGTGTAACAGAAACATGGTTGCGTGATAACATATACGACTGCGAAATAACGCCTCCATGTTTTAGAGTTGTTAGAACTGATCGACGTCATGTAACAGGAGGTGGCGTTAGATTATTTTTGCAATCTGAGCTTAAACTTTGAATAATCCCTAGCCCACCTGATACCAAATCAGTTTGGTGTAAGGTCCTTTTTGGAAGTAATTCTATAGTATGTGGTGTTATGTATGTTGTGTGGTGTTTGTTTGTATGTTCGTCTAGGATATGTTGTATTGCTGTTGATATCCTGCCTAATAACTTTATGTAGTTTCAAAATATTCTATGTGCGGCCTTCTTTTTCTCACATATTTCTCACAGCCAACCTTCACTTTGACCTTTTATCTTTCCTTGCACCCGTATTTCAACCACAGTTTTTTTTCTTCCGGTATATTTCCCACTTACTCGCTACTTCTGCCTGCGGTAACTGAGGATTTTTATTGCGTGCCTGTTCTCTCTGGATGCTTTCTGTCGTTCGGCCATCGCTTCTCGTATATCCCTGTTTCACCAGCTTTTAAATTTCTTTTTTTTTTCTTACCAACGAACATGTTCTTTCTCTTTCCGTATTTCTGTAGATTTTACACTTAAATGCTCACTATATTCCCACTCTTTACTTGGCCATTTGCCAAGTTCTTCCTCGACTCTTGCGACTATATTTGTTATTTGTTCAGCATTCAAATTTGGACTGGCCACTTCGCAATCCTTGCTCTCTTTCGCAACTACATATCCCATTTTCAAAATGATGCGTTTATGACAACTCCCTAGGCTGCTATACCCTTTCTCGTCAGTGACCATTTCTCTCAACTTATCATGAATTTCTTCTGTCATCAGACAGTAAACAATAGTTGATTGCCAGTTTCCCATTTCCCACGTGATCTCCTCTTCACACTCATGATAACAACATTCATGATGACTAGGTTATGCTGCTCAGAAAGCTCTAGCACTGACTTGCCGTTGTTGTCGGTAAAGATATCTAGATTCTCTATGTGGGCATTCATGTGACCTAATTGGATAATTGCTGCATCATTCCCGCAACCCTTTATATCAGCACTTAGACATTCCACTAACTCTCGTTTCTTTTCTGTGCACTTATTTCCAGTCCACACATAGTTAGCACGTGCTAGCTAGCTGGTACTTACACAGGCTAACTTCCTTCTCTCCCTGCATTTTTTCTCCTCTCCTCCCAATGCTCCAAGTTGGCATCAAAGAGGTTCAGTGAACCGCTGGACATACGTAGTGCCACATATCCAGTGCCACATTATCAGGGTCACATGTCCAATGCATGTTATCAGTGTCACATTCACAGTGACCGAAGTTAGTCCTAAGATTGGTTTCGAACCCTGGTCCCCTCAAGACAGCTACCGAGGCACTACTCATTATACCATAGACTACACGTACCTAATCAGTATCCCTAGTTGACGGTAAAACCCTTAGATACAAAGAGGCAGACACCAGATCCCGGATTGTTCGTGAAGCACCCTAAGAATGTTAGTCGCATTAAAAAAAGACAGAACTAGAGCTTCACGAAAAAACGCCCGACGATTACGCTACTCCTTTATACGAAATTTGAGCGCAGCTGTACACGTGTTTTCATTTAGCGATACAGTAAGGCAAAGAATATGAGATCGAAATCACTGCATCCACTGGCAGTGGGCCAGTGCCTTCAGAACCTTTGCAGAGGGCGGAGCAGTATGGAAATGCTATGACGATTAGCCCCATCACAAGAGCACGATAAAGGCACGAGCAATGGCACGAGGGCGAGGGGCAGTGTGGGAATGGTGACTGATGAGCGGCATCGAAGTCAGCTGTGCAAGAAGACGACAAATTCGCGAGCGATATATTGAGGAAAAACTTGAGCCCTAAATCAACGCACCTACAGGCACTCGGCCAGTGCTGTAAGCGCCTTTGCGGAGGGCGGGGAGCATGGGAATGCTAGCATGATTAGCGGCATCGGAGCCAGCTGTGGAAGACGAGGAGACGAAGACATGAGCCGCGGCACGAGCGCGAGAGGCAGTGTGGGAATGCTGGCATGACAAGTGGCATCGGAGCCAGCTGTTAAAGAAGACAACGACAAACGCGTTCGCGCAGTTACGCTGAGAGACGGTGATGCTCAACCCAGAAACCATCTGTTTGAACAACAAACATAATATTCACAAACAGGGACGATCGAACGCGCATCACCGTTGAATGGGCTAGGATAGCACGTGAAGTATGCCCCAGTATAAGTAAGCCATCCCTGGCTTTATAATACTTATTTTTATCTTTTTGTTTTACACACACACACATTATATATATATATATATATATATATATATATATATATATATATATATATACTACATATATATATATATATATATATATATATATATATATATATATATATATATATATAACACAAGGAAAGGTTCTGTAGGTGCGGTGCATAGGTAGTTGAAGAAACCAAGGAGCACACTAACGAAAATTGCATTTTTAATGGTTCAACGTTTCGGTCTTGGCACGGCCTTCGTCAGAATACACCGTTTTTTTGATGAAGGTCGGTTTATTCTGACGAAGGCCGTGCCACGGCCGAAACGCTAAACCATTAAAAATGCTATTTTTGTAAGTGTCCTGCTTCGTTTCTTCGACTATATATATATATATATATATATATATATATATATATATATATATATATATATATATATATATATATATTGTCACGTGGTACTATCTTTATCGGGCGATAACGTTTCGCCGCCTAGTAAATGTAATCGCACAGCGCGGGACGCGCCTGCATGTATGCGAAGTTTCAGGAAAGTTATCGATGCTTCTACCCGGCTGTCTGTTGTCGCCGAACTTGTCTCATCTGATTTCATCGCGTGACGCAAATGGTGTAGAACTTTGTGGAAAGCATGCGGGTCCGAACGATTAGTCTGGAACGTTCAACGACGGCTGTATAAAAGCCGACGCGCTTCACCCGCTGATCAGATTTTCGACGATCGCCGACCGTGTTCGCCGCTATCGTTGTGCTGTAAGTGTAGCCTGTATGTGTGGGCACAGGTTCGCCCAATAAACGTTTTGTCTTTCACAGTATTGCTACTGTTGCCGACGAAGACGACGAAGAGACCATCTAGACGACATAATAACGACACACCACCGTCCCGACGAAATCGGGAAGCCAAGACTGCACCGACGAAAGACGACTTTACGACGCAACGTTCCAATTTCAGTTCAACACGACGCAGCCGTGATCAGGCGCCAAGACCTAACTGTAGCGCAAGACACAGAACCATCGTCCTCGACGTGCTTCTCGACGGCCACGCAGTCACCGCCTTAGTAGACACAGGAGCCAATTACTCCGTCATGAGTGGACCCATCGCCTCCCAGTTCAGGAAAGTTAAAACTGCATGGGAAGGCCCTCAAATTGGGACCGCTGGAGGACATCTGATTACGCCGACTGGGATCTGCACGGCAAGAATTACCGCTCCTGACCGGACTTACCCTGCCACCTTCGTTATCCTCCAACAGTGTTCACGAGACGTCATTTTCGGCATGGACTTCCTGAACCAACATGGCGCAGTCATCGACCTGAAGTCGAAATCGATAACGCTGTCGCAAGATCAAGCGATACCGCTGGAGAGCTGTCGTAGTCACCACGCCTTGAGTGTGCTCGAAGATCAAGTGAGCATCCCGGCGCGCTCCAGCATTATTATTTCCGTCGGCACCGAAACACCCGCTGAAGTAGAAGGCGTCATCGAGGACGACCAACATCTACTGCTCGACCATGAAATTTGCGTCGCAAGAGGGATCGCTCGACTCCACGGAGGGCAAGTCGAAGTTATGCTAACCAACTTCAGCCAAGAGTTAAAGCGCATCAACAAGGGCACGACAATCGCATACATCGAGCAAATTGTGGAAACCAGCAATTAGTCCCCAGCAATAGTCCCCGAACCAGACTTCAACGTGAATCCAAGTCTTCCTATGAGTAAGCAGCAACAGATCAGAAGTCTTCTCTGACGATACAAAGACTGCTTTTCGACGTCATCGAGGATTCGACAAACACCAGTTGCATAGCATCGCATAATAACCAAAGAGTGCGTTCGACCACTCCGCCAGAGCCCTTACCGAGTTTCAGCGCGAGAACGGGAACCTATTAGGCAACAAGTCGACGAAATGCTGCGCGACGACATTATCCAGCCGTCGAAAAGGCCGTGGGCCTCACCTGTAGCACTGGTGAAGAAAAAGAACGGAACCCTACGCCTCTGCGTCGATTATCGTCGACTGAACAAGATCACGAAGAAGGATGTGTGCCTCCTTCCACGGATAGACAATGCATTGGATCGGCTCTGCAACGCTAAATACTTCTCGTCGATGGACCTCAAGTCTGGCTACTGGCAAATAGAAGTCGACGAGAGAGATCGCGAAAAGACCGCCTTCATCACGCCAGATGGGCTCTACGAGTTCAAGGTCATGTCATTCGGACTGTGCTCGGCGCCTGCAACGTTTTAGCGCGTCACGGACACGGTGTTAGCAGGATTGAAGTGGCAGACGTGTCTTGTTTACTTAGATGACGTCGTTGTCTTCGCCGGAAATTTCGACGATCACCGTAGGCGGCTTGCGACAGTGTTAGAGGCCATCAAGTCATCAGCACTCACTCTGAAGCCGGAAATGTGCCGCTTCGCTTACGATGAGCTTTTGTTCCTAGGCCACGTGATCAGCAAATCAGGAGTACGCCCCGACCCACAGAAGACAGCTGCCATCGCAAAGTTCCCGCAGCCAACCGACAAGAAGGCAGTGCGCAGTTTCCTTGGCATGTGTGCCTACTATGGGCGCTTTGTGAAGGACTTTTCACGCATCGCGGAGCCGCTAACACGTCTAACCAAATGTGATGTCGCGTTCAAGTGGGAAACGCCGCAGTCCAAGGCATTTTAAGAACTCAAACGACGCATGCAGTCGCCGCCAATACTTGCATACTTCGACGAGGACGCCGATACCGAAATCCACACTGACGCCAGTAGCCTAGGCCTCAGTGCCGTCCTAGATCAGAGTTAAGAAGGACTTGAGCGGGTGATATCGTATGCTAGCCGGTCGCTGTCAAAAGCGGAAAGCAATTATTCTACGACTGAAAAGGAATGCCTCGCCATCATTTGGGCTACAGCTAAATTCCGCCCTTACCTCTATGGCAGGCCATTCAAAGTCGTCAGCGACCATCACGCGTTGTGCTGGCTAGCTAACTTAATGGATCATTCAGGACGGCTGGCGCGGTGGAGCCTTATACTGCAAGAATATGACGTCACGGTAATATACAATCCGGAAGAAAACACTCCGACGCCGACTGCTTATCACGCGCCCCCATCGATCCCCCGCCGCAAGACGACGAGGACGACGACGCTTTACTTGGGATAATAATCGCAGAAGACTTCACTAAAGCGCAACGAGCAGACCCGGAGCTAAAAGGCCTCGTGGAGTATTTGGAAGGGAACACTGGCGTTGTCCCTAGGGCATTTAAGCGCGGGTTGTCTTCGTTCACGCTACAAAACAACCTGTTCGTGAAGAACTTCTCACCAGTCCGCGCCAGCTACCTTGTTGTACCATCAGCGCTGCGTCCAGAAATACTGCACGCCCTACACCACGATGCAACCGCTGGGCACCTCGGATTCTCCCGGACGCTGTCGAAAATACAGGAAAGGTATTACTGGCCGCGTCTGACCGCCGACGTCGCCCGTTACGTGAAGACATGCCGAGACTGTCAACGACGCAAGACACCACCGACAAGGCCAGCACGATTACTACAGCCGATCGAACCTCCTCGCTGACCATTCCAGCAGATTGGGATGGATTTCTTGGGGCCGTTTCCGATGTCAACATCCGGGAATAAGTGGGTCGTCGTGGCGACGGAACTAAAGCTTTACCAAAAGGCAGCGCCGCCGAAGTGGCGAAATTTTTCTTCGAGAAGATCCTGCTGCGACATGGTGCCCCAGAAGTCCTCATCACCGACAGAGAAACTGCTTTTACAGCAGAGCTCACCCAAGCCATTCTGCAGTACACCCAGACAAGCCATAGAAGGACATCTGCCTACCATCCGCAGACGATTCGTATTACGGAGCGCCTGAACAAGACCCTCGCCGACATGCTAGCAATGTACGTCCACGTCGAGCACAAGGCGTGGGACGCGGTCCTGCCGTACGTAACCTTCGCTTACAACACGGCGGTGCAAGAAACAACACAGATCACGCCGTTTAAGCTGGTTTACGGCAGGAACCTGACGACGACGCTCGACGCCATGCTGCCCACGTCACTGAGGAAGAGAATCTTGACGTCGCTAGCTATCTCCAGCGCGCCTAAGAAGCCCGACAGCTCGCCCCCCTACGGATCAAGAACCAACCGAGGACCGCCAGCCGACACTACAACCTCCGACGATGCTTCGTCGAGTACCAGCCCGGCGACCGTGTTTGGGTTTTGACACAGATACGCCGACGAGGACTGAGTGAGAAACTATTGCGCCGCTATTTCGGACCCTAGAAGGTCATTCGACGTATTGGCGCACTGGACTATGAGTTCGTGCCAGACGGAATTTCGCATTCACAGCGGCGCCGCACATGATCTGAAGTGGTCCACGTGGTGCGTCTGAAACCCTTTTACGGACGCTGACGAATTTCCTTATCTTACTGTTTTCTTTGCTACGGGTCTTTTTCTTTATTACTTTCGTTTGATTTGCAGCATCGGGTCGATGCTTTTTAGGAGGGGGGTACTGACACATGTACTTATCTTTATCGGGCGACCACGTTTCGCCGCCTAACAAACATAATCGCACAGCGCGGGTCGCGCCTGCATGTATCCGAAGTTTCTGGTAAGTTATCGATGCTTGTACCAGGCTGTCTGTGGTCGCCGAACCTTGTGTTATCTGATTCCACCGTGTGGTGCGAATGGTGTAGAACTTTGTGGAAAGCACGCGGGTCCGAACGATTAGTCTGGAACATTCGACGACTGCTGTATAAAAGCGGACGCGTTTGACCCGCTGATCAGCTTTTCGACGATCGCCGACCGTGTTCACCGCTATCGTTGTGCTATAAGTGTAGCCTGTTTTTTTGTGAGATGTTCGCCCATTAAAAGTCAGTTTTGTCTTTCACAGTATTGCTATTGTGTTCTTGAACGTCACCACCACGTGACAATGTATATATACATATATATTGTGATGCAAGGTGTTGCATAAAAAACAGAGGAGAAGACACTAATATATATATATATATATATATATATATATATATATATATAGCGTCGTTTCCCCCTGCGCAAACAAACAGGGACGAAGAATAGGGGCAACACAAGGACGAGCGCTCGTCCTTGTGTTGCCCCTATTCTTCGTCCCTGTTTGTTTGCGCACAAAAAGTATAAATATGAATATGTTCCAACTAGGCCGACTCGCAGTTATGCTTCAGTTCGTTTCCCCCTGTTTTTTTTTATGAAACACCTTGCATCATACAATGCAGTTTTAGTTGACGGCACGCACTTGTCTTCGCTTTTTCCTGTGTCCCCTGTCCCGCTTCGCGCTGCACATGAGTCTTCTACATTATTGGTGCCGAAACACAGGGAAGGCCGGCATTCTTCACACCGATACCATACCAAGGACGGAGAAGTTGCGCGAGTATCGAGACCTTCTTCATTCTTCCACTACCCGCCTCATATCCGTGGTGAGCAAGATTCCCCTGCAAGGCACTCACCCGTCATCCGCCGGCCTGCAGAGCATAATCGACGATCTTCGCGACAAGGACTCGGCCATCGGCGAACTAGACAAAGAGATCGCCTACCTCCTTCACGGTGAGACGTTTGACGAAGAAATTAACGCTGGCATGGATCACGGCGAGAAGATCACGGCGAGAAGGAATGGATCCCGGCTGGTCGCATGAGATACCGCAGATCTGGAAAGCACCTCCGGGTACGCGTATTGCAGCATGAACACTTCAGCAGGTTGTAGCACAGCATCAGGCACCTCTTGCAGGGGCAGGCGGCTCAGGGAATCGGCGGGTCCCAGGTCCTTTCCCGGACGGTAAACCAGCTGGTAACTGTAAACTGCCAGCCTCGAGGCCCAGCGTACCACTCGAGGTGATGCCTGCACAGGAACTGCCTTGTCCGGCCTCTGCAGCCCCAACAGCGGCTTGTGGTCCGTGACCACCTCGAACTTCCGGCCACACAGATACTGGTGGAAGCGTTCGACACCGAAAATGAGGGCCGAACCTTCCTTGTCCTGCTGGCTGTAACGTTGCTCTGCAGCATGAAGCCGTCGAGAAGCAAACGACACAGGAAGTTCCTGGCCATCTTTGTCCTGATGTGCCTGGACGGCTCCCACACTGTACGGCGACGCATCAACGGTAAGGACGGCAGGTTTAGCAGGATCGAAGTGCACGAAGACTGGAGCCTTGGTGATTAGCTCCTTGCTGCGCTTGAAGGCCCGGTCCTGTTCCACTTCCAGACCCATTTCTGACCATCTCGAAGCAGAATATGGAGCGGCTGTAGATGCTCCGTCAGGTTCGGCAGAAAACTCCCGTAGAAGTTGATCAGGCCGAGGTAGCTCTGAAGCTCCTTATTGTTCTGGGGAAGAGGTGCCTGGAGCACAACATCAACTTTGCGGGGAGCCGGGGCTAGGCCTGCCTGGGAAATGACATGTCCCAAGTACTCAATGCTGGGGTCTAGTAAAACGCACTTTTCCAGCTTGAGCGTGAGGCTCGGGTCCTGCAGTCGTGCCAGGACGTTGTACAGATTCTGCAGGTGGTCCCCGTCATTGCTGCCAGTAACCAGGATGTCGTCCACGCACACGGCCACGTGCCTCATGCCCCTGAAGAGGTTGTGCATCTACCTCTGGAATATGGCTGGGGCCGAGGCTACGCCAAACGGTAAGCGCGTGTACCTAAAGAGTCCCAAAGTTGTCGAAATTGTTACATACTTCCGGAAGGCATCCTGGAGCACCAGCTGCTGGTAAGGATCTCTGAGGTCGAGCTTGGTAAACTTCTCTCCACCGGTAAATGCTGACCAGAGATCTTCAATACGGGGCAGCGGGTACTTCTAGACGGTAGCGACGGGGTTGATGGTAACCTTGAAATCCCCGCAGAACCTGACACTGCCTCTCGCTTAAGGACTGGTATGATGGGAGCGGCCCATTTAGATGTATTGAGAGGTACCAGGATGCCCTCACGCTGTAACCGTTGCAGCTCCTGCGTGACCCCGTCGTTCAGGGCGTACGGCCGTGGGCGAGGCTTGAGAAAGACGTGACCGGGCTAACTCAGGTACATAGATGCCATCCGTCGTGCCGGCAAATGTGCCCACTCTTGGCTTGAAGAGGGACTTGCACTCGGTGAGAAGGCTGGGGACGTATTTCACCACATGCACGCTGGCTTCCTGGTACTCGGGCAGAAAAACGCTCAGTGCATGAATCCAGTTTCAGCCCAGCAGCATCGGCGACGACCCCTTCCTTAAGGGGAAGGGTTCCCTCCCTGTCGCCAAAGCGAACGCTGACCTGCGCCTGACCCTGGACCTGGGAGAGTTGCCCGGAGTAGCTGTGCAGCATCACGCCCGAAGCCTCGACGGTCACTCCGGGGATAGTACGCTTGAAGAGTTTCCCGGCTATTAATTACACGCTGGCCCCTGTGTCCAGCTCCATGGAAATGGGGTGCCCGCAGATTTCGACGGTCAGCATGTACGGCGGCACAGACGACCGTGCAAAGCCTGTGTGCCACATGTCGAAAATCGGCTGGTCTTTGGCCACGACGTGGAGCCTGGCCGCTGAAGAACTTGAGCCTGTTGCCGCACGGCTACCTTGGCCGCGGGCTTGTGTGGTACCTGGGCTTGAACCAGGCTGCTGCTGTTTGCTGTTCGTCCTCCCCCTTCGGCATACACATGTCAGGTGCCCAGTTTTTCTGCACGTGAAGCATTGTGCTTGAGAGAACTGGCACTGTGAGGGGGAGTGGGCACGACCACAGCGACCACATGTACTGCCCATTGTTGCCAGCTTGTTTATCGTCGCTTCCGACGAAGGTGAGCCAGTCGCAAGGGAAATCTCGCCGGCGTCCTTGGCGGTAGCTTCCATTGCCAGCGCTGGATTCAAGGCGTCGTCCAGCGAGAGGTCGGGAAGCTCCAGGAGCCGCGTCTGCATGGCGGGGTTGTTGATACCGCAGACGAAACAGTCCCGGAGCAGCGAGTCCAGCAGGTCCTCGAAAACGCAGGCAATCGCTAACCCTCGTAGCGCAGCAAGTGCAGCGGTGGCGTAGAGGTAGAACACCCGTCTCGCGTGAAAGAGGTCCGTGGTCCGAATCCCGGTGCCGCGCAATTTTGCACCGCATTAAAGAAAAGACCCGCGTGTTGATAAAATTCCATACACAGGCCTGGAGTGTGGCCTGATCCCAGTGACCAGAACCGGTAACGCACTCCCTCACCAGAGCAAGATTGCAACCCTGGTGCAGTACTTGACAACCTCCTATATGAACACAACAATCAATCCCCGGCCCTCAGACCCCAGCAGCTGCGAAGTAACTGACCACGGTATCGGTCAGACCTGCGACACAACAGAGGGTGCTAACAATCCCTGGCCGCCATTGGAATATGAATCTGGAAACGTTTACCGCTAGAACATTACCTAGTGAGGCGAGCCTAGCAGTGCTATTGGAGGAATGAGACGGAAGTAAATGGGATATAATTGGGCTCAGTGAAGTTAGGGGGCAAAAAGAAGCATACACAGTGTTAAAAGCAGGCATGCCCTGCTCTGCCGGGGCTTAGCGGAGAGACGAGAACTAGGAGTCGGTTTCCTGATTAATAAGAATACAGCACGTAACATGCAGGAATTCTATAGCATTAACAAGAGGGTGGTAGGTCTTGTTTTGAAACCTAATAAGCGGTACAAAATGAAAGTTGTACAGGTCTGCGCCCCTACATCCAGTCATGATGAGCAGGAAGTCGAAAGCTTCTATGAAGACGTGGAATCGGCGATGCCTAAAGTCAAAAGAAAATACACTATATTAATGGGCGACTTCAATGCCAAGGTAGGCAAGAAGCAGGCTGGAGACAAGTCAGTGGGGAAAAATCGCATAGGCTCTAGGTATAGCAGGGGAGAGTTATTAGTAGAGTTTTCAGAACAGAATAATGTACGGATAATGAATAGCTTCTTCCGCAAGCGGGATAGCCGAAAGTGGACGTGGAGGAGTGCGAGTGGCGAGACTAGAAATGAAATAGACTTCATACTGGGCGCTAACCCTGGCTTCATAAAATATGTGAACGTGCTCGGCAAGGTGCGCTGCAGTGACCACAGGATTGTAAGAACTCGAATTAGCCTAAACTTGAGGAGAAAACGGAAGAACCTGGTACATAAGAAGCCAATCAACGAATTAGCGGTAACAGGCAAACTAGGGGAATTCCGGATCAAGCTACAGAGCAAGTATTCGGCTTTACCTCAGAAAGAGAACCTTAGTGTTGAAGCAATGAACGACAATCTTGTGGGCATCATTAAGGAGTGTGCAATGGAAGTTGGTGGTAACTCCGTTAGGCAGGATACCAATAAACTAGTGCAGGAGATGAAAGATCTGATCAAGAAACGCCAGTGTATGAAAGTCTCTAACCCTACAGCTAGAATAGAACTGGCAGAACTTTCAAAGTTAACAAGCGCAAGACAGCTGACATGAGGAAGTATAATATGGATAGAATTGAACATGCTCGCAGGAGCGGAGGAAGCATAAAAGCACCGAAGAAGAAAGTAGGAATTGGCAAGGATCAGATGTGTGCGTTAAGAGACAAAGCCGGTAATATCATTACTAAAATGCATGAGATAGTACAAGTGGCTGGGGAGTTCTATAGAGATTTATACAGTACTAGTGGCACCCACGACGATAATAGAAAAGAGAATAGTCTAGAGGAATTCGAAATCCCACAGGTAACGCCGGAAGAAGTAAAGAAAGCCTTGGGAGCTATGAAAATGGGGAAGACAGCTGGGGAGGATCAGGTAACATCAGATTTGTTGAAGGATGGTGGGCAGATTCTTCTAGAGAAGCTGGCCACCCTGTATACGCGATGCCTCATGACCTCGAGCGTACCGGAATCTTGGAAGAACGCTAACATAATCCTAATCCATAAGGAAGGGGACGACAAAGACTTCAAAAATTATAGACTGATCTGCTTACTGTCAGTTGCCTTCAAAGTATTTACTAAGGTAATCGTAAATAGAATCCGGAACACGTTAGACTTCTGGCAAGCGAAGGACCAGGCAGGATTCCGTAACGGCTACTCAACAATAGACCGTATTCTAACTATCAGTCAGGTGATAGAGAAATGTGCGGAATATAGCCAACCCGCATATATAACTTTCATTGATTACGAGAAAGCGTTTGATTCTGTCGAGACCTCAGCAATCATGGAGGCATTACGGAATCAGGGTGTAGGCGAGTCGTATGCAAAAATACTGAAACATATCTATAGCGGCTCCACAGCCACTATAGTCCTCCATAAAGGAAGTGACTAAATCCCTATAAAGAAACGCGTTAGGCAGGGAGATACGATCTCTCCAATGCTATTCACAGCGTGTTTACAGGAGGTATTCAGAGACCTGGATTGGGAAGAATGGGGGATAAAAGTGAATGGAGAATACCTTAGTAACTTGCGATTCGCTGATGATATTGCCTTGCTTAGTAACTCAGAGGAACAATTGCAATGCATGCTCACTGACCTGGAGAAGCAAAGCAGAAGATTGGGTCTAAAATTTATTCTCCAGAAAACTAAAGTAATGTTTAACAGTCTCGGAAGACGACAGCAATTTACAATAGGCAGCGAGGCACTGGAAGTGGTAAGGGAGTGCATCTACTTAGGGCAGGTAGTGACAGCGGATCCGGATCATGTGACGGAAATAATCAGAAGAATAAGAATGGGCTGGGGTGCTTTTGGCAGGCATTCTCAGATCATCAACAGGAGGTTGCCATTATCTCTCAAGAGAAAAGTGTACAATAGCTGTGTCTTACCGGTACTCACCTGCGGGGCACAAACCTGGAGGCTTGCGAAAAGGGTTCTACTTAAATTGAGGACGATGCAACGAGCTAAGGAAAGAAGAATGATGAGTGTAACGTTGAGGGATAAGAACAGAGCAGATTGGGTGAGGGAACAAACGCGTGTTAATGACATCTTAGTAGAAATCAAGAAAAAGAAATGGGCATGGGCAGGACGTAATCAGGAGGGAAGATAACCGATGGTCATTAAGGGTTACGGACTGGATTCCAAGGGAAGGGAAGCGTAGCAAGGTGCGGCAGAAAGTTAGGTGGACGGATGACATTAAGAATTTTGGAGGGACGACATGGCCACAATTAGTACATGACCGGGGTTGTTGGAGAAGTATGGGAGAGGTCTTTGCCCTGCAGTGGGCGTTACCATGCTGCTGCTGCTGCTGCTTTTGATGATGATGCAGTAACGAAGTCCCCGAGGGTCTCTCCTTTCCGGCAGCTCCGGTACTTGAAGCGGAAACACTGCATTAGTGTGGACGGTGCTGGATTGAAATGCAAGCTCAGTATGGTGAGCAGCTCGCCCAGCGTCTTAAAGTGCGGCGTGGCTGGCTTGAGAAGGTCGAGCAGGAGGCTAAAGACGTGGGTCCCCCAGCTGGCCAGCAAAATGTCCCGCTGTTTGGCCTCGGGTGTGTCTTTTGCCCGGAAGAACACGTGGACTTGTTCCTCGTTGATTTGCCAGGCGTACTCATCTCCCTCGAATAGCTCGAGCCTTCCGCACAGCAGCATGGCGGCAAAACGGGGGCGGTGTTTCGCCGCTCGCGGCGGCGTGGGACAATCCGTGGGTACTCGCCGCCAGTGTCACGAGTATCCCATCCTCGTCGCCAGTGCCCCGAGTATCCCTTCTTCGTCGCCAGTGTCACGATCCACCCGTGTTCGTGAACGAGGGAGGTCTCGAGGCACCCTCCGTTAGACGGACGCTGTGTAGCGTGGTGGTGCTGAATGATGAATGACCGCCGAGTAGCCGTGCTTGTCGGTATTTATTGCGGTACGGTGACCCATGTTGCCTGCCGAGCTTAGCAGGCCACCCAGCCTGGCGGCGAACGGAAATTATGCCTGAGGGGGCGTCATATGCTTGCTACAAGTACTTCGCAAACTGGCATATAGCAAAAACTTCACAGCAGACCCAGACGCGAAAGCCCGATTGCCACCACTTCTTCGTGACTCTATCTCAGTTGCTCCAATACCTCGCAACATGCATGCAGCATACCACAAAGACAAAAGACAAGCAAGAGTTAGAGCGCTTAGCAAGAAATACTTAAAGAATCCCAACACGAGATATACAGATGAGGCAAAATACCCAGGTGGAAGTGCATACGCAATTACTGTGACCAACAACCAAGGGAAGGAGCTAATTGCTGCCACCATACCGGCCAGAAATACAGAAAGGGCGGAGGAAGTGGCCATCGTCCTCGGCATCGCCAAATGCAAAGACACATCAATCATCTTGAGCGACTCACAAACGGCATGTGGAAACCTACGAAAAGTCGAATTTCGGCTGCAGCAGTGAAGATTCTGAAAGAAATAACAAGACGCCAAGAACTACCCGAAAAATACGTCGCGTGGACCCCAGGCACGAACACCTGGCAGGAAACGAAGCAGCACATGCTGTCGCCCGCTAGCATACCAGCCGGGACTTCCTGCCGCACAGTCTCCGGAAAGTAACGAGGGTGGTGGACATGCCCATCAACAACGCCGTAATATTGCAACATTACCGACTGGAAAGAAGAGAATATCCTCTACCAGATCCAAAATTAAGCAAGGAAGAAGCCACCGCCCTCCGCAGAGTAGAAGCGAATACGCAAGTACAGGGAATTATCATGCGCCGAATGCACCCCACCAAATTCTCATACCCATGCCGATATTGTAATGTACCAGACGCGCTCCAACGCATGGTGCTGACCGCGAGAAAAATAGTCAAGATGATGCCTCAGAACAGCTGCAAGCGATCGAAGAAACGTGGGAAGCAATGTTAAAGGCACAGAGCCTGGAAGATCAGCGAAGTCTGATGGACCGGGACCGGGCTGCGGCATTAGCCAGCGGCTTTCTGGACTAAAAGAACCGCCCACTTAGGGCGAAGAAAGAACACTTTCTTGCTGTTTCTGACAATAAACGTTCATTCCTCCTCTTCCTCGTGCCTTTTTCTTTTAATTTTTCTGCTTTTACAATTATTACTCCTCTTTGTTGCTAGGTGTATGATCTTGTTATATGCTAATATTTTAGCGCGTTGTTCGGATATATTTTTATGTACTTTTGCCCCTCCTGCTTGGGCCCTCTTCCGGCCTGCAGCATTCTGTAAATTAAATAAATAAATAAAGGGGTGAACACAGTCGGCGTTCGTCAAAAATCTGATCTGTGGGGCAAGCACATCGGGTTTTATACATTACTCATGGAAGGTTACAGAATATTCGCTGGTGCCCGCGTTTCTTCTGTCTACGCTACTTGCGTCGCACATACGTGCAACCAGACTACCAAAGGTTAGGTGACAACAGACAAAGAACAGAACCATCGAAAGCATTTGAGATACTTCCCATGCATGCGGGCGCGTCCTGCGCTGCCAAATTGCGAGATAAACAAGTACACGTGTCTAGCTATCTATCACCTGTCTATCTACCCTCCCTCATAAAAGCATCGTCCCGTTAATACAAGCGCTAAAGCAAAAACAAGAACACGCATATTAAAGAAACAATAATAACAAAACATCAGAGAAACTAACTCCTCAAGTGCGTCAGCGGGCATAGAAAGACTTAAGAGGAACCACGTGGAAGACTTCAGGTCGCACATGGCGCCGCTGCTATTGAGAAATACCGCCTGACACGACCTTAGTGTAGTACGCCAAAACATCAGATGATCTCGTAGAGTCTGAAATAACCTCGTAAATGTTTTTCGCTATGTCCACGTCGGAGTATCGGAGTCAAAACCCAAAGATGGTCGCCGGGCTGGTACTCGACCTAGCATCGTCAAGGATTGCAGTGTAGGCTGATGGTCCTCTGCTGGTATTTGATGCGCAGGCAGGAGAGCCGTCGGACTTCCTCGTTGCACTGGAGATGGGCGGCGACGTCAAGATTATCTCCATTGGTGACATGCGGCAGCATGCTGTCGATAGTCGCAGTCAGATTTCTGTCGTAAACCAGCTTAAACAGCGTGATCTGCATTGTTTCTTGCACCACCTTTTTGTAAGCGAAGGTTACGTGTGCAAGAACGGCATCCCGCTTAGAGTACTCGACGTCGACGCGCATTGCAAGCTCGACATTGAGGGTGTTATTCAGCCACTTTGTAAGGCCATTCGTCTGTGCGTGGTGGGCTGGTGTCCTCCTGTGGCTTGCCTAACTTTGTTGCAAGATGGCTTTGTTGAGCTCTGCAGTGAAGGACGTTCCCCTGTCGTGGATGAGAACTTCTGGGTCACCATGTCGCAGCAGGATGTTCGCAACGAAGAATTCAGTGACTTTGACCGCACTACCTTTAAGCAGAGCTTTCGTTTCGATCTAGCGGGTAAAGTAGTTGGTAGCCATGATGATCGATTTGTTTCCTGATGTTGACGGAAAGGGCCGCAACATATCCATCCCGATGTGATGAAGCGGTTGGCAAAGAGGCTCGATCGGCTGTAGTAATCCTACCGTCGTTGTCGGTGGTGTCTTGCGTGGCTGGTAGTCTCGATATGTCTTGACGTAATGGATGACGTCGGTGGTCAGGACATTTCTTGTAATCTTGCGAGCGTAAGGGAAAACCCTAGCTGCCTAGCTGTCTTATCATCGTGCAGGGCGGGCAGAACATCTGACCGGAGTGTTGTGGGCACAACGAGAACGCAGTTTGCACGGGCTGGCGAAAATTTTTTTCACTAGGGCTTCGTTCCGAAATGAAAACGAAGCCAGTCCGCGCCTAAATAGTCCAGCGAAAGACGGCGTGATCTTGCAAGTACTTAGCAAGGGATCTGAGCTCCGGTTCGCGCGCTGCTGTTGGTTCAAGTCATCTGCACTTACTGCTCCTAGAAAGGCGTCGTCAGGTTGGTCACTTTGGGGCGGCATGTCCAAGGGAGTGCTAGACAGGCAGACGGCATTAGAGTGTTCTCTTCAGGACTTGTTGATTCAGTGGCGTCATATATCGACACGTATACTGGCTTATCTTTATCGGGTGGCCACGTTTCGACGGGTTACAAATGTTATCGCTCAGTGCAGGACGCGCCTGCATGTGTGTGAAGTTTCTAGAATGTTATCGATGGTTCTATCAGCTGTCTGCTGTTCCCGAGCCTTTTGTAATCTGATTCTTTGCCCGGTGCCAATTATGTAGTACTTTGTAGAAGACACGTGGGCACCAGCGATTACTCTGGAGCATTCGATGACTCATATAAAATGCCGACGTGCTTGACCCGCTTATCAGATTTGCGATGATCTCCGGCTGTATTCGCCGCTATCGTTGTTCTCTGAGAGTTGCCTGTTTTGAGTGGGCAGCTTGGCCTAATAAAACGCTATAAAAATAAAAGTTTCATTATTTACAGTGTTACCGCTTTCTTCAGCGTGACTACTACGTGACCTCTGGTGGAGGTGCTTTGCGTTCATGCACGAAGATCTTCACGAGCGTCGTGCGGAAAGAAAGAGCGGAAGTTCTAGTGGAAGCACAAGTGCAGCTATCTAACCAGACTGTTGCCATCTTTACGGAAGAAATGAGCGGTCTATTTCGCCACGCCGGCCCGTAAATGTCCGAGGAGAAGAAAGTCCGCGTGCTCCTGCGCGGTGTGAAGCAAGAACTTTTTAGTGTAATGATACGAAACTCACCGAAGTCCGGCAAAAAGTTTCTTCGGCAGTGCACCATCATCGAGAAAACACGGTAAATGCGCATTTGACCATTCAACAACCGCACGAACTCAACAAACTGCACCGGTGTTCAATCACAGGGCGCTCGCTACATTCGCGTGAAAATGAGCGGTCGTTCGAGAGATGCTTCAGAAGATGTTTCCTTCATCGCAGCTTCAAGTGGCATCCATTGCTGATATCGTCCGAGAGAAGTTTGAGCAGTCACTTGGAGTCGCCGAATCGCCATGCCCTCCGTCGGAAGCGATGATCTACACCGCCATAGCCCGACGTCACGCTCCCTATGTGCGTCTGCGCCAGGGTCCGGTAACGCCCCAGTTCCGTCGCTAATCACCCCAGACCCAAGCTCGCCCTCCCATCTTCCAAGGAAGGCAGATGTGTGGCGCGCTCCAGACTGCCGCCCACTCTACTACCAATGTGAAGATGCGGCTCACATCTACCGCCGGTGTCCATACCGCGACTTGAGATTGCCAGGCCTCGCCGTGAATGCCCCGCGTCCACAGCTTGTCGAACGGCCTCTTCATATTGCTTACTACATCTACGCAACATGGGTGAGACCCCCACGTCATTCGCGTTCGCTGCCACCAGGACGCTCCCTGTCGCCGCAGTGACGACCATACACTTGCCCAAGCCAGTGCCAGTCCACAAGCCCCTATCCGGGAAACTAAGAGTAGCAACCGATGCCGGTGTGGTTGCTGTACGTCTAAATGACGAATATTTTCCGCCGCCGACCATGACGCTTCAAGAACAGTTTCGACTACACAGCGACGACCCGCCATCATTCCGATGAAGCCTGGTAGTCATTGATACGCCAACAAAAGGCGACCTGACGACACCACGTACGAACCACAGGTAAACGCGACGCAGCCGTGATTCAATGCCAAAGCCTAACAACGAAAGACAAAGAGCCGCCCATCTCGACGTGCTTCTCGAAGGCCACAAAGTCACCGCGCTTGTAGACACTGCAGCCATCTACTACGTCATCAGGGGATTATTCAGCGCCAAGTAGAAGAAAGTCAAGACTGCATTGGACGGCCATCAAATTCGAAGAAGTGGGGGACACTTCATAACGGTGACTGGAACCTGCAAAGCAAGAATTACAGTTCAGGACCGAATCTGCCCAGCGACGTTCATTGTTTTCCAACAGTGCTCGCGAAACGAAATTCTCGGCATGGACTTCCTGAACCTACTCCGCGTAATCATCGATCTTAGGCAGAAATCAATAAAGCTGTCCACAGACGAAAATGCCTTGCACTCAGCATGCCTTGGGCGTACATGAGGACTGAGTGGGCATCTTGCCTCGCTCCAGCATTCTTTTTTCCTTTGGCAGTGAAACGCCCGCAGACATATAAGGCATCAGCGAGGGCGAACACCGCTTATTTCTTGACCGTGAAGTTTGGTTCGCCAGAGGGATCGCTCGACTGCAAGGAGGGCAAACAAAAGTGATGCTGACAAACTTCAGCAAGGAGTTCAAGTACATCAACAACGGCACGAATATTGCGTACATGGAGGAAATTGTAGAAACCAGCAATACGTTTGACCTATCGGATTCTACCTCATCTACCCCGATGACTATATTTCCCAAACCAGACTTCGACACAAATTGAGGTCTCCTCATGAGTAAGCAGCAACAGCTCAGAGGTTTTCTCCGACAATACAAAGACTGGTTATGGACGTCATCGAGGATTCGACAAACACCAGTTAAAAAGCATCGCATAATAACCGACGAGTGCGCTCGAACACTCCACGAGAGCTCTTAATAAATTTCGCCCGAGAACGTGAAGCTATAAGGTAACAAATTGATGAAATGCTACGCGGCGACATCATCCAGATTTCAAAAACCCCATGTGCATCTCGTGTAGTCTCTGTGAAGAAAACGGATGGAATCGTACGTTTATGCGTCGATTAATGTCTACTGAACAAGACCACGCAAAAGGAGGTCTGTCGCACGGATATACAATGCATTGGATCGGCTATGCAATGCTAAATATTTCTCGTCAATGGATCTCAAGTCTTGCTACTGGCAAATAGAAGCTGACGAAAGATATAACAGCACGACCATCTTCATCTCGCCAGACGACCTCTAAGATCTCAATGCCTGCCATTCGGACTGTTTTCGGCGCCTGCAACGTTGCAGCACGTGATGGGCGCTGTTTAGCAGATTGAAGTGGCAGACCTATCTTGTTTTCTTGGATTACGTTGTCGTCTTCGCAAAAATTTCGACGATCACCCTGACGGCTTCCGAAAGTACTACAGGGCATCAAGTCGTCAGGGCTCACTCTGTAGTCGGAGAAATGCCTATTCGCTTACGTTGAGCTTGTGTTCCTGGACCACGTCATCAGCAAATCTGGAGTCCACCCTTACACGCACAAGACCACTGCCATCACCAAGTTCCAGCAGCCTATTGATAAGAAGGCAGTGCGTAGATTTCCTGGCAATTTTTTCTACTACAGGTGCTTTGTCAAGTACTTTTCACGCATCGCCGAGTCGCTGATACATGCAACTAAATATAATGTCGAGTTAAAGTGAAAAACTCCGCAGGCCGACACATGAAAGCTGTTATATACCGGTACATATAGATATGCCCGTTCTTGAATGCTTTGTATTTCATCAATGTCCACTTGAGTATAGCAATACCAAACAAATAAGAATACCAAAATAATATAAGAATAACGACTACAAAAAATACCAAAGAACTCATCCAATACCGAAGAACTTGTTCGCGACAACTTACGAGGCGCGCTGCCAAAACGGGCTTTCTTTGAGAATGCGAAATTTCCGCACAGGCAGAACAGAGGAAAATGACGGGATGGTTTTTGTTTACAGTATTCCCGCAAATAATAAGGAAAGGCTAGTATCAAAGACATCTAGCTGTAAACTTAAGACACAGATTTTAAGCACGTCAGAACGATCGTATATGCGTCCATTCCTTTCATCTACATCTGTTATTCTTTCTTGATTATGTTCGTTCGTAAACCGAGAATCGTACTGCGACCGCGGCGGTAGCAGAGCCGTCAATCGCTCAGAAGGGTGATATATGTAAGCCATGTCTAAATGATCTAAGAAGGCACCCCAGCAGGTTAAATGCATACAAATCCCAACTCCCTAGCATTTAGGCCCTCAGCGTTGCAAGAAAAACGACGGGGTAAGTTACCAACCCTCCATTTCCTCCTTCTCCTTAGCTCTAGTATCATCATCATCATCATCAGCCTGGTTACGCCCACTGCAGGGCAAAGGCCTCTCCCATACTTCAACAACCCCGGTCATGTACTATGCTCTAGTATAACCGCTGTTTAAAGCTATAGAGAGGCTGAAGGCACCATTGGGAGCTGTCAAGGTTACCGCTTTGTGCGAGGCTACCCGGATCCGCTAGTTTTCAGATGCCAAGGGACAAGCCGACGCGACGAGCGGGTGATACGCGATTCGGAGCGTCTCGGTAAACGATGGAAACTTTTCTCCTTTTATTTTTACACAGAAGTGTTAAGCTCTGTTCAAATTTAGCTAATGTGTATCGTGTACCTAGGCACGTTGAAGACCGCGTGCATGCGTGAGATTCGGGAGAGAAGAGGTTAGGACCACAGAAAATTGTTACTATTTCGTGCAACCTATGACGGCCAAATCAATGGATCCCTTAGGCATGTAGGGCTCTCTGGGCTGTACTTTTTGGTGACAAGGTAGCCTAGCCGCCTGCGGAATTATCTTACTGAGCTATGTCAAATGCTCGGTTGCGGTAGTCGGAATATAAAACCCCCACCCCCCTCCCGCTTTTTTTACGATGGTGGACCTGTACTTGACATTCTCCAGTGCGCTACATCTACAGGCTTGGAGTGACGCCTGACACCGGCGAAAGATGCTGAGAGCGAGTGGGGCTATACTGATCCTGGTACAACCAAATTAGGAAGGCCCACTAAGCTTGAACAAAGACACTCCCTCACCGGAAGAGCTATTGGCATCCCTGCTGCAGTATTCGGTCACAACCCCTCTGATCACACCTACAATTAACCCATGCCCGCCCGCCGTGGTTGCTCAGTGGCTATGGTGTTGGGCTGCTGAGCACGAGGTAGCGGGACCGAATCCCCGCCACGGCGGCCACATTTCGATGGGGCCGAAATGCGAAAACACCCGTGTACTTAGATTTAGGTGCACGTTAAAGAAGCCCAGCTGGTCAAAATTTCCGGAGTCCTCCACTACAGCGTGCATCATAATCAGAAAGTGGTTTGGCACGTAGAACCCCATAAGTTAATTTTTTATTAACCCACCCCCATCACTTCCCAGCAGCTGTAGAGCACCTGACCAAGGCGGTGGTCCGCTCTCTAATGCAGCAGAGACCGCTAAGAATTTCTGGGTCTGGACAGGTCACCAATAAAAACTGACCCTGTCATCCTTTAGCCGCCGAAATTTGTCGCGTGAGGCTAGCTAAGCTGATCTTTTTGAAGAACTATCAGACGTTGTGTAGTATATTACCGGCCTTAGTGAGATTAGAAGAACTGCTGAGGCTATTAGATTGCTAAATAACAGCCATGTCCTCTGCTATAGAGGTTGCACAGATAAGGAGCAATACGAGGTAGGATTCCTAATTCATCAGGACATAGCGGGCAACATTGACAAACTCTACAGTATTTATGAGAGGGTAGCAGTAGTACTCAAACTTAATAATGGGTATACATTAAAGGCATTACAAGCCTATGCTCCAACATCCAGTGACAACCACGACGAAGTAGATCAGTTTATGAAAATGTTCAATTAGCGATGAGAAAAGTAAAACTAGACATGCAGTAGTAACGGGTGAAATCAGTACAAAAGTGCGGTAAAAGCAGGCGACTGAATAGGCAATTCGCCACTACGGCGTCGATTCTAGAAACGCTGGAGGAGAGATGTTGGCAGGATTCGCAGAAAGGAATAAGCTGAGAATAATGAGCACCTCTTTCAGGAAACGCAGCAACAGAAAGTGGACTTGAAGAAGCACTAATTGTGAAACGAGAAATGAAATTGATCTCGTACTTTCTGCTGATCCCAGCATAGTGCAGGATGTATAAGTGTTAGGTAGGGTAAAGTTCAGTGATTATAGGTTAGTGATAGCTAGTAATCACCTCAATTTGAACAGAGAAAGGGTAAAATTGATCAAGAAGAAAAAGGTCAACACAGGCAGTAAGGGTAAAAGCAGACAAATTTAGGCTGGTACTTGCAAACAAATATGCCGCCTTAGAACAGAGAGATGATGATGATGTCATAGAGGTAATGAATGAAACAATAACGATGCTGGCTTCGGAGGCAGCAATTGAAGTGGGAGAGAAGGCACCAAGGCAACCTGTCGGCAAGCTCTCCAAAGTAACAAAGGACCCAATAAAGAAACGACAAAGAATGAAAGTGCCCAACTGAAGAGATAAAATAAAATTCGCGGAACTGTCAAAACGGATCAGCAAGGCGAAAATAAGTATTATTCGAAATTATAATTTGATAAAGAGTGAAGAAGCCGTAAAAAATGGACACAGCCTGAAAATAGTGAGAAGAAAACTTGGCATAGGACAAACCAAGATGTATGCGCTGAGAGATAAGCAGGGTATGTGATCAGCAATCCAGAAGGTATAATAAAAGCAGCGGAAGAACTCTATACTGAGCAATATGGTACCCAGAGGGCTCGGGAGTACTCCCTTCGAAACAACAATGAACAGGATACAGAAACTCCTCCTATGTCTAGAGATGAAGTCGGAAGGGCCTCGCAAGACAAGAAACGGGGAAAAGCGACATGACAAGATGGAATAACAGTAGGTTTATTCAAGGATTAAGGTGACAGAATGCTATAAAAACTGGCGGCTCTATATAAGAAAACTGGAAGAATGCAAAGATTGTACTAAGCCAGAAAAATGGAGATGTTAAAGAACTTAAAAATTATAGGCTCATTAGTTTACTCCCCGTATTACGTAAAATATTTACCAAAATAATCTCCAATAGAATAAGGGCAACCATGGACTTCAGACAACAACGGGAACAGGCTGGCTTCAGGAAGCGATATTCTACAATGAATCAAATCTATGTGTTCAACCCGGTAATCGAGAAATACGAAGAGTATAATCCGCTCTCTATATTAATTTCATAGATTATGAAAAAGCATTTGATTCAGTCGAAATACCACCAGTCTTAGAGGCATTGCGTAAGCAAGGAGTACAAACTGCTTATGAAAACACCCTGGAAATTATCTACAGAGATTCCTCCGCCACCTCAATTCTGCACATGAAAACTAGGAAGATACCTATAAAGAAAGGAGTCATACAAGAAGACACAGTCTCTTCAATGCTTCTCACTGTTTGCTTGGAAGAAGTATTCAAGCTATTAAACTGGACTAGTTTAGGAGTAAGGATCGACGGCGAATACCTCAGCAACCTTCGGTTTGCAGATGACATTGTTCTATTCAGCAACGCTGCAGACGAGTTAAAACAAATAATTGAGGACCTTAACAGGAGGAATGTAAGAGTGGGGTTGAAGGTTAATATGCCGAAGAACAAAGATAATGATGAATAGCGGGGCAAGGGAACAAGAATTGAGGATCGCCGGTCAGCCTCTAGAATCTGTGAAGGAGTACGTTTAACTAGGTCAACTAATCACAGGGAACGCTGACAATGAGAACGAAAGTAACAGAAAAAATTGGGTTGGATCGCATACGGCAGACATCGTGGACTTCTGACTGGAAGCTTACCGTGATCACTGAGAAGGAAGGCATGCAATCAGTGCATTTTACCGGTGCTGACATATGGGGCAAAGACGTGGAGACTGACAAAGAAGCTTGAGAAGAAGTTAACGACCGCGCACAGAGCGATGGAACGAAGAATGCTAGGCATAACTTCAAGTGACAGAAATAGAGCGGTTTGGATCAGAGTGCAAACGGGTATAGATGATGTTCTAATTGACATTAAGAGAAAAAAAATGGCGCGGGGAAGGTCATGTAATGCGTAGATCAGATAACCGTTGGACCACTGGGGTTACAGTATGGGTACCAAGTGAAGGGAAGTGCAGTTGAGCATGGGAGAAGACTAGGTGGTGCGACGAAATTAGGAAATTTGCGAGTGCTAGTTGGAAACCGTTGGCGCAGGACAGGGTAATTGGAGATCGCAGGGAGAATCTTTCGTCCTGCTGTAGACATAACATAGGCTAATAATGATGACCATAGCGAAGTGCATTCTAGTGTATCTAGAATTGCGTTAAATGCAAAGAGACTAGCCTTCATAGTATTCAGCCTCAAAGCAGAATAAGAAATGGTTTTGTTTTCCAGACGTCCACACGGAATAATGTGGTTGTTCCACGGTAGATCCATGGAAGTGCAAGTGCCACGATATTTTGCCTACTCTACCTCAGAGAGGAAGACTTTACGTGCCCTGTATCGGATGTTCAGAGGATTACGGCGGCGCGACATTTTCATCAAACCAGTTTTTTTTGCACGGCAGTAGGCATGTTTCATTCATCACACCATTTCACAACCTTTTGAAAGGCATCATTTAGACGCAGCTGGTCATTTACAGTGTCTGTTTCTGAATACATAATGCAATCATCTGCGTGTGATTTACTTGACACCTAAGTCGTGGACAGTGCCATTATCAAACAGAAAAACAAAAGAGGTCCGAGTACGGAACCCCTGTGAGCGCCTCAGTCTATAGAAAGATATCAAGAGATTCACTTTATTGTTTTGGTATTACGCAGTATCACGTGTAGTTTATGGAGTTGCATGTCGTAGGAAACCTTGTAAAATGCTTCGGCGAAATCTATGAAGTTTGCTTGAACCTGTTTACCCGCATTTATTGCCTTACCAAAATCGTGAATTGTAGTTAGCAATAGGAATTGAAAGTGCGCGTACAAAATCATTTTCTGAATCTATGCTGATAATATGATAATATACGAAGTCAGTAGCTCAGAAATGTGCCTTTATATGATATGCGTGAGAAGTTTTGAGGAAGTTGAAATCAACGAGATGCGACGGTAGTTCCATATGTTCTGCGTATTACTATTACTATAAAGAGGTTTCACCATTGCCACTCGCCCGTCGATCGGTGTCTCGCCCTCACATAATGATTTGAAAAACAGTCTTTTACCTTTTGCTTGAATTGCCGATGTATAACTTACCGTGTTTTGAAAATTCTGTAACTTCTGTTGAACTTTTTTGTTGTTTTGTTTTCTCACGTCGGGTAAAAGAAATCTTTTTTGAACGTTTATGACTGTTCTGTAAAACCTCCCGTCCCCCCGCACTGTAACGCTTTTTGGCCCCTGTGGGTACTGAATAAATAAATAAATAAATAAAAAAATAAATAAATAATCCCACGGGCCGCGTTCTACGTAGCACGAAGGTGATATTATCGCCGGAAGTAATTCGTCTGAAATTCCCGTACTCGGTGCGTTGGCTCCATTTCTGCAGTGCTTGTGGCAGCTTGCAATAATACGGGACCCACGCACATCTGTCGCAGAATAAAGCTGCCTAGGTACCACTGAGCACGCGTGTGAGGTCCCGAATACTGCTTGCTTATACGATGGCATTTGCTTGCTCATGCGGTTTTTTTTCGTTCTGTTAATTTTAAGAGTGCGCTTAAGCACTTGGATGCCTGAAATGGCTTTGATTTTTTATATAAAAAAAACCAAAGACGAAGTGAGGCATAACACATGCATTTTAGAAATTTAATACTTGCTGCATATAAACGTTCCAAAGAAAATAAAATCTTAACCAAAGGAGAAAAATAAGACATATTCTCGGCCATGAATGAAGTTCTTACCATGAGTAAAAATGCTGTCAATAAGCGGTTAACTTGATGCAGCAAGTAACTGAAGGTTAACATGCAACTGTTCAATTCATTATGACTTGCACAAAAGCAATATGTTCGTGTAGCGGTGACATTATGTAGATATGTACTAGTGAGATCTTTTGAAGGAGAATACTTGTTTGGAAACCAATAGTTTATAATGTTGAAAAAACAACTTATTTCGAGTAAAACCAAATATTTACATTCTTTCTTATTGGTGTGAGTGCAAGATCTGTTGCCCCCTTTATACTTAAGCTTACCTAATTCAGCATTTCAACAATAAAAGAAACATTAACAAACCGAAGGCTTTAGCTCGGGTTAACCTCCCTGCTTCTCTCTCATTTGCATCTCTCTCTCTCTCTTAACAACACGCAGAAAATTAAGCAGTACCATGACAGGCATGCTCCCTCTCTCAGCCATGGCAGCAAACAAGGATGATTAACTTGACAGTGTTTGATACTGCGAGCATAATGCATGCGTGTTCTATTTTGATTACCTTATATGTGTAAAAAATAAGCTCAGACAGGATGTACATGATAAGTGAACTATTGTAAGCTATACTAAGATAATTTGTGTTTGTTGGCATGAGCTACGTGTTTATGTATTTATGTAGTAACAACTTAGCCAGCAGATGCACAGCGATATTTTAGGAAAATAAGAAAAATCAATACCATTGCATAAACAACTGGCCTGTGCCTGTATCAATTTGAAAGGAAAGATTATCAAGTGACTCAACAGCGAGTCCAGTGACGTCTCGTGGTATGAAAATGTTGATGTAGCAAATGGCTGTGTTTCTCTTTCTTAATTAGTAGCTGCTCTGTCATGCACAATGAACCGAAGGCTCATATGACGGAAGACAGACCCACAGGAAAAGTTAGGAAGCATTGATTGGCGTCTTTTTTATGTTGATAGCAAACCAACGAACAGTCCCTTAGGTTCAGCTTTGTGAATAATGCGGAAGGCGCTTAGCGTAAACTACGAGATTGGTGTGTTTCATCATCTATTAACTATCCGAAAGGTGAAATCAATGATATCCCCATGAACACTGTGAAAGAGAATACGGAAATTTGCGGTCAAGAGGCTACAGTGGCTCAGCCTCTGGCCTAATGTAATATTGTTCCAGAAGACAACATGCATACTGGTGAATTGGTCATGCATTCACATATACTATTGAAGTCCCCACATCACAAGAAATAGTTTATTCCTTGCTGCAGTGCTCACCACTGTACAGATCACAACGCAGCGCGATGTATGTGCAGTAATATAACTTGACAGATCAACGCTGGGTTAATTCTGTTCACACAAATCAACTTTGCGTGTGTCTTACAGAATAGAATGTTCCTACATATGGGTCAGCTTTGTGTCAGCCGATTTCTTTACTATTTGTTCACTGCTACTTTGAGCTATACGGTGCCACCGGGTACTGCTGTAATCCCACAGGCACATAGAACAGCTTGGCTCAGAATGTGCTTATAAACATGATTGCCTATCATTCAAAAATCTTCTGAAATGCAAGGTTGCTTGGTCAGCTTTGCAGGCGTGACATTTAAATTTATAGTGCAAGGCCCCATCTATTGGCAGGAAGGACACCATAACGATACGCGCGTTGTCACCTCTCAGTTCCAATGCAGGTTGTTTTATGAGGTTTTAGCTATAAACATTTGAAGCAATCTGCAAACTCAGCACTAATAAATAAACTGGGACACCATGAAATGCAACATAATAGTCAGGTGTGCACATTTTTCGGCAGGTAAAATATACATAAGCACTATTTGTAGCTGAAAACAGCATGCATTTCACACGTAAATCTCAGAATAATCAGTGCAAAAAATTTTTGTGTGTCATACATACATATGGTACGTTGTACAATGTTTTGCACACTGATAGCTGTGTTTGGTGCAATCTGAGTAGCACATTCATAATGGACTACTACATATAACATCGGTTGTAAACATTTATTTTGATATTGTACCCTCAGACACCGAAGACAAAAGTACCGACTGGATTTTTTCTTTAAGCCAAATTCAAAAGGTAAGCATGTTGCTGTCATCATACGTCTCCATCTTCCACGCATGGCACATATTGCATGTTCTGAATGTGCACTCGTTGCCGGTGGCATATCTTCTAATATGAAAATACTTTGTTCGACGAAGCTTCACCTGCATGTTTTTAACTTACCTTTAAGTTCTCACTCCTATACTTCTACAGACACCTACGTCCGCACTGGTATCTATGCTGTGCCTTCATTAGCGCAGTAATTAGTATGAAAGCTGTAAATTCATACAATAGAAAGTCTATATAATATAAGCAAGAAATTTTCGGATACGAGCATCATGACAAACCAGCTTAGATGGTGGCACTATTCTACTTTTCACTTGCGATAGCGCAAGTGTTTCCACTTGTGCTGTCGCGCGGTTGTGACCAATATGCTTACAAAGGCTTCGGTCGTTCAAATTTCAAGGGATCAGTAACAGTTGCATAGGTCCAACACCTTTCTCTGCCCATATCAATGACTTGACTACATCTAGCAGGCCAAGCTGTTTCATTATTGGTGTAGCTGAAGTGATGTATCATACATAGTATCCGCATACACTCTGATTGGCGAAAAGCGTGCAGGTGTTGGTCTTTGAGCTATTGGTTCAGTGTTGGGTCTCCATTAAACTGACTGTTAAGAGGCAGATTTCACTCCATCAAAGGCGCGAGTGAAAATGAGCCTAGAACTCATGACACCAAATGCAGTCACAATGTATGACTGAAGAACAACACGTGACAGAACGATGAACAGTGGAATTCATCTTGCTAGTGTAAAAAGGAAGTGCAGCTGTGTGCAGATTTCCGTGCTGGTACACTAAACCCAAATATTTGTATGAGTTGTTTGTATGGAATAATATACAAGAACCCTTAATGCGCGATGACAGACTAAATAAAAAGCTGGTACTGGCTGGTAAGCTCAGGTACTGTCATTTCTCCAAAATATGCATTGTCACATGCAGTGGATATATTTCATATATTGACTTACATGCCGGTGTGAGGTGTTTCAACTGCGCCACGTGATAAAATTTAAATAACATCAACTGAATACCGTGTAGAATATCTTTGATGGGGCCTAGTTAGTGGTGACATGTCTTGATATCAGCAATTGTGCTGTTTATTCACACACACACATGCACCTAAACGCAAAGCACGCATACCCGCCGTGGTTGCTCAGTGGCTATGGTGTTAGGCTGCTGAGCACGAGGTCGCGGGATCGAATCCCGGCCACGGCGGCCTCATTTCGATGGGGGCGAAATGCGAAAACACCCGTGTACTTAGATTTAGGGGCACGTTAAAAAACCCCAGGTGGTCGAAATTTCCGGAGTACCCCACTACGGCGTGCCTCATAATCAGAAAGAGGTTTTGGCACGTAAAACCCCATAATTTATTTTTTTTAAAGCACGCATGTAATTTGTATTTACGTGTTACTGTGTGCTTCGAATCAAGAGCAGAACCTATACAATCCAGACATCATACCAATAATTTCTTGCGTCGGACTAATTTCTATTAGTTACGCAGATTTCTTTTTCTCACAAGCAGGAAATCAAATTCGTACATAAGTCAAGCTGATGCTGCTAATCTAGGCGGGGTCTGGTTATCATTTCCAAAACATCATATGTGGCTATGTGTATGCGCCTAAAATTGATGGTTTGACAATATTCTATCTGGCTGGATAATAAATTTAGGTCAAAAGAAAAATGCGGCGAACTGACCAAACAATCACTCCACCAGACAGACACTCCGCAGGCAGAGCCCTTGAAAATTTTATCGGCAGTTTGTTCTCGTTAGCTGGCTTTGATCACATAAGAAATGCTGACACAACAGTGAAAATTTGTGTTCAGAATATTATTATGAAAGCTAATAAGCACCCTTTATATTGTGATAGAAGCTGAATTTTCAGGCGCAATGCACTGTGGTCACGAACACGCTAAATAATAACAAGAAGCGAGGCGCCTCTTTCCATAGTCTTTAATAAACGGAAAATGAGACATCCACCCAATCGTAGCAATTGCTACAATGGAAAACGTTACGAGTTCCTCGCAAGATTGTAGCGGTTCAATTATTGAGTGGAACCGTGACCTGTGCAAAACAAAGATCAGCGAGATGGCCACTTATACCGTCCAACAACCTACACCCACGAATGACAGGTAGCCGCGGGCTTCAAGCTAGATGAAAGTGCACCGGAAAAACACTTAATGGACATACTTTGCAGGCACAACTCAGTTTGATCCGCATTATTTGGTAATGACTGTCGGCAGAATGAAGAGGATAGAACATAAGGCACTTCCCCTGCCACATAGTGCTGGTACTTGTTACAACTATTGTTCGCATTTAACTGAAGGCTCGAGCCAAAACAGACGACATGAACCAGTGAATGAAATAGGGTGGATGCACAATGTAACGGCAAACTTTCATTGAGCTTATTCTGCCTGCATTAGTAACGTGGCCATAACTAGCCAATCAGGCAGCACTCTAGGCAAAATTTCTTTTACGCAATTCTGCTAGCTGCTAGCATAATATCACATATCACCATACCTGTGATGCTTACTTACTTGTTACGACTTGCTTGCCTTACTTGTTCACTTTTACATGCCTATTGCTTTTCTCAGGAAACGCGAAATTGTACTTAATCAGAAGGAAGTATCCAATTCTTACCTATAATATTTTTACCTATCATTACACTAGTGTCTCCACGTACAGACTCTGTGCTTGGTCATCAGCAAGAACAGGCACCAGGGGTCCGTGCTTGCATAACTACAGCTATTTACTTCGCGCAATCGAGAAATTCCTGCTATTCACACGAATGTCCACATTATAAGATATCGCCGCCGCAGCACTCTGTAAAGTAGAATACAGTTCCCAGCGTAAAGTTAACCAGCGAACGTGAAACGTGCGGCCCCTGTGTTTATCAGTGGGTTACTTCCGATGGTTCTTTACACGACGGCATGGTAGGCTGGCGGATAATCGGTATGCTGTTGTTGCTTGCGCTCGGTTGCACAAGCCTGCTCTTTTGCCCGGGATGCAGCATCGGCACAGCTTACACCAGCTCGTTCACGGTTCCGCTCGTGGCTTTGCGGATCGAAAGCTGCCAGCTCTTAAGATGTACGTGTGATGTGTGGCCTACCTATTTCGAAGCTGGAGAGAAACTGTTGCGCGCAGACTCGGCCGCGACGGAGAGCAACGACGTCACTACTGGCGCAACTAATCGAACATTATCTCAATAGCACAATGCCTTTTCACTTCCATTCATGACGTCATATTACCTGGCCCAACTCTCATAGAATCTAACTAGGTGCTTCCTAGTGGCCAACAGTGATTTTGATGTCACCGCTATCATCGAACCAGCCTTAGCAATGTAAATTTATGGCCAAGTAGCGGGACGCCATGGACCAGAGTAAACAGGCTTTTTGCAATCTAGGTGGTGCTGGCTAGTCGCGCGCTTCTCTTTCGCTTTTTGTTTTCGCCCATGCGCACGGGATTACGCCGGAGGAGTTTTCAACGTGCAGGCGACCGACAGACCGACTGACAGACGGACGGACGGACGAATTGGCTAGCCATATACCGCTACACTGCAAAAGCAAGACTGCCCGAAAATTTTATTAATGAAATTAGTGCTCTCAGTCATGTCCACATTTTATGACAGCTCTGTATGTCTTCACGTAACTATTCTGATGTTCCCTAAGCATTTCCAACCGATAGAAGAATCGTCAAAATTGCAGTAGCAACTTCTGAAACAAACGACACGTTACGAAGGAGAAAAGGCCGGTGTGATGAAGCTTATCTATCAGGGTACTACATGAAACTACTTGATCGGCAACAGTTATAGGTAGTTAATTTCCGAGCAAACGCAAACCTCCAGCGGTCAGTCGAGCGGTAATTTTGCATGCATTTGTGGCTTCTTTCATGTTATGAAAAACACTCTTATGTAGCACGTATTGAGCTAAAGGAAGCCGTGTGAGGGGTTTTTCACGTCGATATACAATTTTGTCATCGACACTTTTCATTGTATAATGTATTTGAGAAGTTGATTAATTATCTAAGACTCATTGTCTAATTAGGCAGAATGACAAAAAATAATTTGGGTACCTCCCTGTGACGGCAAACAACAATGCCTTGGTCCTGCCTAGCTATGTAGCATTCGCATGTTTTTAAACTCTGCCTAAATTTAGCTGCCTAAAGTGAGCAGCGGTGGCGTAGAGGTAGAACACCCGCCTCGCGTGCAAGAGGTCCGTGGTTCGAATCCCGGTGCCGGCAATTTTCCACCGGAAAAAAGAAAATCCGCGTGTTGATAAAATTGCACAAACAGGCCTGGAGTGTGGCCTGATCCCGGTGACCCGAACCGGTAACGCACTCCCTCACCAGAGTAGGATTGGCCACCCTGGTGCAGTACTTGGCCACAACTTCCTATGAACACAACAATCAAACCCCAGCCCTCAGTCCCCAGCACCTGCGAAGCAACTGACCACGGCGGCGGTCAGACCTGCGACGCAGCAGAGGGTGCTAAGAATCACTGGCTCCGGACAGGCCGCCATTGGAATATGAACCTGGCAACGTTTAATGCTAGAACGTTATCTAGTGAGGCGAGTCTAGCAGTGCTATTGGAGGAATTAGAGGGCAGTAAATGGGATATAATAGGGCTCAGTGAAGTTAGGAGACCAAAAGAAGCATATACAGTGCTAAATAGCGGGCACGTCCTGTGCTACCGGGGTTTAGCGGAGAGAAGAGAACTAGGAGTCGGATTCCTGGTTAATAAGAATATAGCTGGTAACATAGAGGAATTCTATAGCATTAACGAGAGGGTGGCAGGTCTTGTTGTGAAACTTAACAAGAGATACAAAATGAAGATTGTACAGGTCTACGCCCCTACATCCAGTCATGATGACCAGGATGTCGAAAGCTTCTATGAAGACGTGGAATCGGCGATGGGCAGAGCGAAAACTAAATACACTATACTAATGGGCGACTTTAATGCCAAGGTAGGCAAGAAGCAGGCTGGAGACAAGGCAGGGGGTGAATATGGCATAGGCACTAGGAATAGCAGGGGAGAATTATTAGTAGAGTTTGCGGAACAGAATAATATGAGGATAATGAATACCTTCTTCCGCAAGCGGGATAGCCGAAAGTGGACGTGGAGGAGCCCGAACGGCGAGACTAGAAATGAAATAGACTTCATACTCTGCGCTAACCCTGGCATCATACAAGATGTGGACATGCTCGGCAAGGTGCGCTGCAGTGACCACAGGATGGTAAGAACTCGAATTAGCCTAGACCTGAGGAAGGAACGGAAGAAACTGGTACATAAGCAGCCGATCAATGAGTTAGCGGTAAGAGGCAAAATAGAGGAATTCCAGATCAAGCTACAGAACAGGTATTCAGCTTTAACTCAGGAAGAGGACTTTAGTGTTGAAGCAATAAACGACAATCTTGTGGGCATCATTAAGGAGTGTGCAATGGAAGTCGGTGGTAACTCCGTTAGGCAGGATACCAGCAAACTATCGCAGGAGACGAAAGATCTGATCAAGAAACGCCAATGTATGAAAGCATCTAACCCTACAGCTAGAATAGAACTTGCAGAACTTTCGAAGTTAATCAACAAGCGTAAGACAGCTGACATAAGGAAGTATAATATGGATAGAATTGAACTTGCTCTCAGGAACGGAGGAAGCCTAAAAACAGTGAAGAAGAAACTAGGAATTGGCAAGAATCAGATGTATGCGTTAAGAGACAAAGCCGGCAATATCATTACTAATATGGATGAGATAATTCAAGTGGCTGAGGAGTTCTATAGAGATTTATACAGTACCAGTGGCATCCACGACGATAATGGAAGAGAAAATAGTCTAGAGGAATTCGAAATCCCGAAGGTAATGCCGGAAGAAGTAAAGAAAGCCTTAGGAGATATGCAAAGGGGGAAGGCAGCTGGGGAGGATCAGGTAACAGCAGATTTGTTGAAGGATGGTGAACAGATTGTTCTAGAGAAACTGGCCACCCTGTACACGCAATGCCTCATGACCTCGAGCGTACCGGAATCTTGGAAGAACGCTAACATAATCCTAATCCATAAGAAAGGAAACGCCAAAGACTTGAAAAATTATAGACCGATCAGCTTACTGTCCGTTGCCTACAAAGTATTTACTAAGGTAATTGCAAATAGAATCAGGAACACCTTAGACTTCCGTCAACCAAAGGACCAGGCAGGATTCCGTAAAGGCTACTCAACAATAGACCATATTCACACTATCAATCAAGTGATAGAGAAATGTGCAGAATATAACCAACCCTTATATATAGCTTTCATTGATTACGAGAAAGCGTTTGATTCAGTCGAAACCTCAGCAGTCATGGAGGCATTACGGAATCAGGGTGTAGATGAGCCATATGTAAAAATACCTGAAGATATCTATAGCGGCTCCACAGCCACCGTAGTCCTCCATAAAGCAAGCAACAAATTCCCAATAAAGAAAGGCGTCAGGCAGGGAGATACGATATCTCCAATGCTATTCACAGCGTGTTTACAGGAGGTATTCAGAGACCTGGATTGGGAAGAATTGGGGATAAAAGTTAATGGAGAATACCTTAGTAACTTGCGATTCGCTGATGATATTGCCTTGCTTAGTAACTCAGGGGACCAATTGCAATGCATGCTCACTGACCTGGAGAGGCAAAGCAGAAGAGTGGGTCTAAAAATTAATCTGCAGAAAACTAAAGTAATGCTTAACAGTCTCGGGAGAGAACAGCAATTTACAATAGGCAGCGAGGCACTGGAAGTCGTAAGGGAACACATCTACTTAGGGCAGGTAGTGACGGCGGATCCGGATCATGAGACGGAAATAATCAGAAGAATAAGAATGGGCTGGGGTGCGTTTGGCAGGCATTCCCAAATCATGAACAGCAGGATGCCATTATCCCTCAAGAGAAAAGTATATAATAGCTGTGTCTTACCAGTACTCACCTACGGGGCAGAAACCTGGAGGCTTACTAAAAGGGTTCTACTCAAATTGAGGACGACACAACGAGCTATGGAAAGAAGAATGATAGGTGTAACGTTAAGGGATAAGAAAAGAGCAGATTGGGTGAGGGAACAAACGCGAGTTAATGACATCTTAGTTGAAATCAAGAAAAAGAAATGGGCATGGGCAGGACATGTAATGAGGAGGGAAGATAACCGATGGTCATTAAGGGTTACGGACTGGATCCCAAGGGAAGGGAAGCGTAGCAGGGGGCGGCAGAAAGATAGGTGGGCGGATGAGATTAAGAAGTTTGCAGGGACGGCATGGCCACAATTAGTACATGACCGGGGTTGTTGGAGAACTATGGGAGAGGCCTTTGCCCTGCAGTGGGCGTAACCAGGCTGATGATGATGATGATGATGATGATGATGATGAAATTTAGCTGGCACACCCTGCATATCACGATTTGTATGTTGTGAACACGCTTCGCAACAGCAAGAACACCACAGCACATCGCTGCGGGCAAAACTGCTCACACAGAGTATAGCACACGCGAAACGACAGCGATAACGAGGCAATAAAAATTTATTGTTACTGATCGTATCACCACTTCTGAAACTTGCAAACCACTGGCGTTCACCTCTTCGTGGCAAGAACCTCCTGCACAGAACACATACGACTCGCGTACGTCGGGTTCACTGGTCGGACACTTTGCATTTCGCCACGCCCTGAACGTGTGTCCGGTTCAGAATGCACGGGTGATGCACTTCTCGTTTGCGACGCACGCGCAAAGCGCAGCACGAGAAGTCACGAACTCGATGGCTGCTAATATTTCTTCGGACGCTCTCGTAAACACAATTAACACACTTCCTGCGCTCTCTCGGTTTACGTCGGTCATCGCAAGCACTCATAAGGCCTGGAAGTGTACACTGGCTTGCTGCATTCAATGACTATCTCCGTGGGTGCTAGATAACTCAAGTAAACGACAGGAACGAAAAAAAAGGCCGTTTCTGATGTCGCTGTAGCTTATACCTCGTGTACCCGCTTCGATCATTGCCATGAAGACGCCCGACGCCGTCCATTGCGGACCAGCGAATGAGACGAGCTGACGTGCGGATGGCAAAGTTGCAAACGGTCGTCCGTCTATGGCCCAGACGGTCAGACAGGCAACCGCATGCGGGCGGTTGAGGGCGGAACGGACGGGCGGATTCACCATGTTTAGGCCTTAAAAACTCGCTGGCCGCCCCAGCGTACAGCGCATGCGCAGCGTCGTCTCCGCTCGCCCGGCGGGCACTCTGTATTGCAAACCCGCCCAGATATAACTACCGAACTTTTTTCGGTAGCACTTTCCAAATACGCGTCCAAGACGCACATTTCGGGGCCACTTTTTTGTGCAGCATGGCGTGTCAGTTTCACCTGCTCAAGTATGCAGGCACGTTCTACAACGAGCATGGCAACCAGTCGGGCTGGTTGGCCACTAGTAAATTGTTAACATGGATCTTGAGTCACATAAAAGATTTACATCACCGGAAGCGCGTTTGATAAGACGGTAATTTTACCCGCTGTCTGGCGCAGTTTTTCATTTAAAATAAGCCTATGTCTAAAATTTCGTATGACTGATTACAGTATTGATAATGCTAAAAAATAAACTAGAAAAAGTAGGGGGAAGGCGGGAGATGGAAATTCAAGATGATGAGCAAAACGAGAACAAGGTGAAAGCGGGAGCCAACGTTTCGCCAAGTCGACGTGCCTTCAAAAGACTTGTCAAAACGCTGGCTCCCACTTTCACTTTGTTCTCCTTTTGCTCATCGTAAAAAATGAACTGTTCTTTTGGGACTGAAAGCTTCTCCTAAACGCTCGTGTCCAATGCACGTATTGTTCAAAACAAAAGGTACATGTGAAAGGAATATGAATGTGGTGTGCGTGAGGGCATCTGTTTTTATTAACATGAAAGCATTATATGCCCCAGTGATCCAAAATCCGCCGTAGCCGGCGATACCAAACACTGCGCCAAATGCGGCCTAAGGTGCAAAGAGTAAAATACGTCAGAAAATGGTGAGCTTGAAGTTAAATATCTCAGGGAAGTATCTGTAAACAAAATAATTATTTCCTTTAAACGAACATTTGCTACATTTTGTCCTGGGTGGAATCGAGGACGGGCTTACGGGTCCTGGCATGAGCATGCTTCCCCTACGCCGCGGCGACTCCGCGGTTCTGGCTGGCTAAGGGTGTGCCTAGTGCCTGCGTCATTGCACGCGTGTGGACCTGTTCGTGCGTCATTAGGTAGGTGACAACGCAGCCAATTGCGAGGAGGTTACGCTATGAGTTTCTAACATAAATGCGTTCATGACGCTCCGAGTACTATAGACTGTATTGGCACGCGGTAATGATGATGAATAATGCAGCGGTAAATCTGTGAATGACGAAACTAGCATTTTATTGGGCGAACTTGCGCCAACAAAAAAGGATACACTCAAAAAACGGCGACAGTTGCGAACACAGTCCGCGATTGTCAAAAATCTGATCTGCCGGTAAAGCGCGTCGGCTTTTAAGCACGTGTCATCGAAGGTTCCAGAGTAGTCACAGGTGCCCGCGTGTCTTCAAGAAAGTTCTACACGATTCACGTCTCACATGCAATCAGATTACACAACCTTCGGTAACAACAGAATCATCGATAGCATTAGAGAAACTTCCGATACATGCGAGTGCGTCCCGCGCTGAGCGATAACATTAGTTAGACGGTGAAAAGCGCTAACCCGTAAAACATAAACAATACCACGCGTCAATGCCCCCCCCCCCCTTTTGAAAAAGCATCAACCCGGTGCTAGACATAACAGGAGAGTTAAGCGGCACTGCAGTTAATTACGATGTCGTGTTCACCGTTGATGTTCTTCAAGGCGCTGCTGCTTTTCTAGCTGTAGCCTGTTACGCCGACACCACTGCGGCTGGTCATGCCACAAGCCTCTTGGTGTCCTGAAGCCGCGAGGAATTATAAGGCCGGATCGCCAGCGAAGTGCGAAGCGTCATCAAGTGCACCGCATGTTCGACCACTGGTTCTGGACGTTTCAGCGTGCTCAGTCTGGCAACATGAAACGGCATCAGCTGACCTAGCAGCTCCTAAACGCGCCCATTTCATTGATGCACTAGGCCATGCAACCACAGTTACAATGTCAGGCTCACCGTTAATGTTCTTCTAGGTGCTGCTGCTTTTCTTGTGCCAGCTGTCTCCTCCTACGCCGACACCACTGCGGCAGGTCACGCCAAAAGCTTCTTGGTGTCCTAAAGCCACGAGGAATTACGGCCGGATTGCTAGCGAAGTGCGAAGCGCCATCAAGTGCACCGCGTTTCTCACCGCCGGCTCTGGAGGCTTCAACGTGCTCAGTCTGGAAACATGAAATGGCATCAGCTGACCTAGCAGATAAAACGACGTACAGCGCTAAGGACAACGACAGCGAGAGACGACATACATTGCGCTTACTTCCAACAATATTTTATTGAGTTGCCGCATCATGTTTATATAAACAAGGGGGGGGGGGGCATGCGCAGGATAGGAAAGGCAGCCACTAGGGGTGTTCTAGCAGCAAATCATTCTAACGCAATAACATATTGTTAGAAGTAAGCGCAGCGTATGTCGTCTCCCACAGTCCTTGTCCTTGACGCTGTACGTGTTCTTTATCATGACTTTCCAACTAGCCCTATCAACCACCCTAGTTGACCTAGCAGCTCAGAAACGCGCCAATTGCATCGATGCACCGGGCTACGGCGTCGCAGTTACGATGTCCCGCTCACGGTTGATGTTTGTCTAGCTTTGTCTGCACGAAACATGTTCTCACAGTGACGATGATGTTTGTCATTTTACGGTTCCGTGGCCATAGTATTGTTCAATTATCTCAAAAGGGCTCGCGCTGCTCTAGTGTACCTTGGCGCCTTTAACTCAACTTCAAGCTGGCGACGTTGAATCAAATCCCGGTCCCAAGACCAAGACACAGAAGGACAAGATATACAATTTGACTCTTGTGGTCCAATGTTTGGAAACTAGCAACACTGCAGTCTTGGAATCATTAAGGTCCTTAACATTCATATTAGCCTCATTTATTTATTTATTTAGTCCCCACAGCGCCAATTCATGCATTAGAGTGGGGGGGGGGGGGTACAGAAGAAAGAACAAGCATAAAAATTGCAGGTTTTCATTCGTGTAAGTGAAAAATAGATTATTATACGCCGACACAAAAGCACACAGCCACGTTGCACGCAGCCACGTCAGACACAGGTACATTGCATATGTCGCATGTGACATGTGAAAAAAAGTACATAAAGCACAATGATTACCAGGACTCATAATGAAAAAGCAAAGAACAAAGCGAATATTAGGTTCCAAAAATAAAAAAAAGAATGCGGTGATTAAGATACACTACAACAAGGGGAAAACAAGAGGCACTAAAAGAAAATAATCACTTCACCCAAGCATGACTTGTATCCGATAAGAAATCGCGTTGTTGATTTAGAATAGAAAATTGAATTGCCAACATCTACGCAGTCTCAGTTAACACCTAACATAGAAAATATTGCATAACAAAGTCGACGATCTAAAAAATCGGTCTAGACGCTCGAATGTTCTTTTTTTTGGCGTTCCTGATACAGTCGAATAAACTCGGGCGGCTTCGAAGAACCTCGCGCACGGCTCTTGTTCTAATAAATTTCGTGCCGTGGGGACCTCGATCGTGAGAGTACATCGTTTGGGCTGCTTTCTGACGAGTACGACGAGGCCATACTGCTATCTTCTACAATGATAAAGAAGTTGAATCTGTGATAGGAAACGGCTCCAGGCTCAGGAACAGAGGCTTCAGCATCGCTCGTGATTATTCCGAGGCCATTCGAGTGAAGCGCTGTCACCTGTGGCAGTACGCCAAATCCATGATGAAAGACGGAGACCACATTCACTTCGTCATTTATTACTTTCACAATAATAATGATGCCTATGCGTGGGACAGTGAAGCTGGATGCATAATTTGCGTATATCAGCGATCCACAGACGTATGACGTGCTCCTGTTTTTATCTGAGATCACACCCCAGTTTCCCATCCTTCTCAAATCTCAATGTATAATAACGATAAAACATTTTTTTTTCCTTTACGTTACCATCAGAACTGTTATACCAAAGAGTGTGAAACATCCTCACTAATCGACTCATGTTCCTCGTCGTTAATAGCACTAACTGAAACATGGCTCACTGTTGTTCTACCAGAGAACACAATTTTCGTCAGCGAAACACCTTTCAATATTTTTATATCAAACCATAGAAGAGGTGGTTTTCTCTTGGCAATAAAAGGTGATTTGCTGACTGTGCCGCTATTTATTAGTTCATTTCTCGAATGTCTATGGGTTTCTATAAAGTGCTGTTCTATTGATATACTTATTTGTGCTAGCTACCGCCCTCCTAATATGAATGATTACTTTTCTGCAGAATTTCATCAAGTTGTGTGTGAAATATGTACACGTTTCCCAACCTCTACTCTACTCATATTCGGTGATTTCAATTTCCCTAGTGTAAACAATCCGTTACGGATAGTGAAAGCGAAGTTGATATACTTCATCAATCATGTCTTGATTTCTTGCTATCGCAACTGGTTACTGATCCCACGCGTCGCCCATCGAGCACCGCCAACTTTATAAACCTAATACTAATAAATAATCTTGACATTTGTGCAGACATAATTCACTTCGAGCGCATTTTCAATCATGACGTAATAACGGGACGCATTGTAGTTTCCTTTAATGAAAAGAAATCGACTATTAAACAAATCAGATCTTACAACAGAGCAAGTATGATAAAGTTAGTTATGAATTGGATTGTTTCTCTGCTGAGTTCTTGAATCAGTATCCCTTACGAACCGTTGAGAAAAATTTGAGTTTGTTTAAAATACTTTTAATAACATTTTTATTTATTTGTGCCTGTCATGTCCATCAAATGTAACAGCAGTGCACCGTGGTTTAATCAGAAGTTTCGGCGCATGAACAGCAAGAAAAGCGGTTTTATCAACAGGCATTAAAAAATGCTCGTTTGAGCGCGTGGGAAAAGTACAAGAAATTTGATAAAGACTACCAATCACTCCTAAAATACACTCCATGTCTCTTTTTCAATCGTAACTTGGTATCTCTGTTAACCAACTAACCTCGTAAATTCTTGCGCATCATAAACCCTAGCTTTTATCCCGAAATTTTCCTTACTGACAGTAACGGCGTCGTAACCAATGAATCTGAATGTGTTCAGATTTTCAATGAAACCTGGTCATTAGTTTTTACCAACAAAGATATTAGTTCAACTCCAGAATTAAATATCTTTCCCGACAATGGCATGCGTGAAGTAGTTATTCGTGATGCAGGTATTTTAGCGTTGTTAAACAACCATAAAAGTGCTAGTATTTCGGACTACCTTGGTTTTAACAATAAGATACTTAAGAGTACATCATATATCATTTCTTCCGTCTTGTCCTCTATGTTTTCACAATCATTATTAAGCGGGCTAATTCCCAATGACTGACGCGTAGCCAAGGTAATACCTATATTCAAGTCAGGTGAGCGTTTTTCTCCTCTTAACTATTGACCCATCTCACTAACCAGCATCATTTGCAAACTTCTTGAGCATGTAATTCATGGCCAAGTATTAGCTACCTCAAAGATCGTAACATTATTTTCAAATATCAGCACGGCTGCCGCAAGGGCTTTTCATCTGACACTCAACTCGCTGCCTTTAACGACTTACATTTATCACTTGACCCGGGCTCTCAGGTCGACACAGTATTTCTGGATTTTTCAAAGGCCTTTTATCGGGCCCCTCATCACAGATTTCTACTTAAATTAGCACAGCCTAACATCCACCCTGTAGCCCTCACCTGGATCAAAGACTTTCTATATCAAGAACTCAGTTCACTTCTGTTAAAAATTCAAACTCATCTTCAGCTCATGTGATATCTCGTGTACCCCAAGGAAGCGTACTCGGTCGTTTACTGTTTATAATTTATATTAATGATTTGCCTTACTGTGTAGAGTCCAGAGTTCGACTTTTTTATGATGATTGCTAAAGTTACGGTAAATTACGCAATGGAACTGACCTCAATGCAGTAAGCACGTGGTGCTCAAACTGGTTAATGACCCTCAACGTTTATAAAACGAAGCATATGTGTTTCACTCGTCGTACAGCTCATATTCCAACCATTTACATCTTTAATATCAGTACTGTAGAACTAACAGCTTATAAGTACATTGGGGTGCACCTTCAGTGAGACTTAACATGGCACCAGCATCTCGACCTCACCCTTGCGCCTGCTAACCGCTCAATTGGTCTTCTTAAACGTTACCTCAAACATGCTCGTATTCACGTAAAAAACTTGCTTACGTTACTCTAATACGCCCTAATATTGAATATGCTGCGTCGATTTGAGACCCCGATCAGGCCTACGTTAACTCTACATCGAATTCTTGCAGAGCCGTGCTGTTTGTTTTATTTTTTCAGACTATTTAATCTCTTCAAGCTTCTCAGAACTAAAAAAAGCGTGCCCAACTGTAAGATCTATCGTATCTCCGTAAACTTGCTCGTTTAACACTTTCGCATAAGCTTTATCACCATCCATTTCTTGACGACGATTTCTTTCAGTCACCCCGTGCATTGTTTCGACGACGTGATCATTCCTTCAAAGGTTAACGCGTAAATTGACGTTCATCCGCTCATGCCAACTCATTCATTCCTCGCACTATCATTCAGTGTAACCATTTTACGTCGCACATCGCCACACAAACTGAAACGAAAAAATTCAAGATTTACTTCTCTGTTCTGAAAATGTGTAATATTTTGTTCATTGTTTTTTTGTTCATCCTTTCCTTACGTATTATGCTTTACATTTTTATTTCATCCTTTCCTTACGTATTATGCTTTACATTTTTATTGCTATTTTAATAATGCTCTACGTATTGTTGTTGCTCTTTCTAATATGCACAGCGTTGTTAATGACTGCATCGCCACCCCCCCCCATATAATAACCCTCCCCGTGATGTCCTTCAGGGGTAACATGAACAAATAAAAAGGAACTTATTCAACAAAAATAACAAAACAACAAAGAAACAATTTCCAAATAACACGGTCCGAAAAAAAGAAATTTCAAATGTCAGCAATGTGGAGCGCCAAAGTTCATAAGCGCTTAGAACGGCTTAAGTCGCACAACATGGACTACTTCGCGTCGTGATCGGCGCCGCTGTGATAGCGAAATGCCTTCTGGCAGGCCGTAATAGTGGAGTGCGCCAATGCGTCGGATGATCTTGTAGGATCTGCAGTGGCGGCGTAAAAGCTTCTGGCTAAGTCGTCCTCGGCGATTTGGGGTCCAAACCCAAACATGGTCACCGGGCTGGTACTCGACGTAACGTCCTTGAAAGTTGTACTGTCGGCTGCCGGTCCAGTGCTTGTTCTTGATCCGCAAGTGGGCGAGCTGTCGGGCTTCTTCAGCGCGCTGGAGATAGGTGACGACGTCAAGATTGGTTTAGTCGGTGACCTGCGGCAGCATGGCATTGAGAGTCTTCATCGGGTTTGAAACCAGCTTGAACGGCCTTGTCTGTGTTCTTTCTTGCACCGCCGTACTGTAAATGTAGGTTACGTACGGCAGGGTGGCATCCCAGATGTCGTGTTCGACATCGACGTACATTGCCATCATGTCGGCGAGGGTCTTGTTCAGGCGCTCCGTGAGACCATTTGTCTGCGGGTGGTAGGCAGTTGTTCTCCAATGACTTCTCTGGCTGTATTGCAGATTAACTCAGGTAAGCTCCACTGTAGAGGCCGTTCCTATGTCGGTGATGAGGACTTGTGAGGTGCCATGTCGGAACAGGTTGCTCTCGACGAAGAATTTCGCCATTTTGGCTTGCTAAATTTCGGCGGAGCTTTCGTTTTACTGAAGCAGGTGAGATTGTCCGTCTCCACAACGATCCACTTGTTTTTGGATGCTAACGTCGGAAAATATACCAGCAAATCCGTCCCGACCGGCTCAAATAGTCGATAAAGAGACTCGATCGGCTGCAGTAATCCTGCTGATCTTGTCGCTGGTGTCTTGCGTCGCTGACAGTCTCGGAATGTCTTGACGTAACGGGCGACGTCGGCAGTCAGGCGCGGCCAGTATACTTTTCCTGTATCCTCGGTAGCGTCCGGGAGAATCCCAGGGGCCCAGCGGTCGGATCGTCATGCAGGGCGTGCAGTACGTCTGGACGCTGCGCTAACGGTACAACAGGAAGGTAGTTGGCGCGGACTGGTTAAAAGTTCTTCTTTAGGAGTAGGTTGCTTTAAAGCGTGAACGAGGGCAATCCTCGCTCAAATGCACAAGGGACAACGTCAGTGCACAACGTCACAACGTAACAACGTCAATGCACAACGTCAGTGCTCCCTTCCAAATATTTGTCAAGGCTTTTTAACTCTGGGTCTACTCGTTTCGGTTCACCGAAGTCTTCTGCGCTTATTATTCCTATGAAGGCGTCTTAATCCTCGTCGTCTTGCGGTGGCGGGTAAGTGGGGAAGCGTGATAGGCAGCCGAATTTTTTCTGTCGAGCTTTTTGGTCTTCCTCACATTTTTGTGTAGGAAGATATCCTCTTCGCTACCAATGTTCACATTTCTTTTATCATATGGTATATAGGAGATAATGTCGTCTTTAGTTGGCGCCGGGTACTCCTTTTCACAAAGATATTTTGAAAAAGGAATAAACCATAACAATACTAATTCCGGTACCATAAGTGCAGTAATGTCACACAATAACCGAAAGACAACTCCAAATCAGAAAAACACGAAGTACAGTCACGTAAGTAGACTAATTCCAGGCCAAAACAAAGGTCAATTCGGTACCGGAGCAACACAGAGTTTAGTCACAGATGTGCAATTAAGCAAGCACCAAGGCTGGCCACTTAGCTGGACTGAAACAAGGGCACATACGAAATGACAGATTAAAGTCTCATGAAGTTACAAAAAATTAGGCATTCGAATGGCGAAAGTCGAGTAAAAGAAAAACATCGAATGCGCTATCACATTTAAACACTCTATTCGATATTTTCCGAGAATTTCCCAGGCTTCTAGAAATCTTGGAAGGGCAAGTACCGCTCGTCTTTGCAATGAGTATGTTGGCCAAGGACTTAAAATCGTCCTGAGGCTGAAGGACCTGTGATCTAAGCCTACGAAACGAAGTGCTAAGCGTTTTCTGTGTTTGTTGTGTCGTGGACATCCTAGCAGAATATACTGTACATCTTCATCAGCGTGGCCACAAGCGCATTCCGCACTATCAGCTCTTGAAATTTTATGTAGAAAGTGTTTCGTATACGTGGTACCGAGACACAAATGGTTAATCAGCGTTTCAGAGGCTTTGGTTGTATTTTTTGTAGGCGGGATTCGAAACTGAAGCGATGGGTCGATGTGAAATAAACGGGAAGGTTTCGTGTTCTGATCAAACCATACCACTTTGCAAACACGGGCTGGTAGCTGTCCTATTATGCGGATCAATGCGCTTTGTGTTAGGGGCAGACCATGTGTGGCGTTATTAACATACGCTTGTCCAGCTGCCTTATCTGCTGTGACATTCCCAGGGACTTTGCAGCGGCCAGGTATCCATTCGAACGTAACTGTGCGATTTTCTTCACTTGGTTTTGTGAGTTCCATAAGTATCTCGTTAATTAATACCATGTTTTATGAATTGCTGATCTCAATGTGAAGTGAAGACAGAGCTGCCTGCGAGTCACAAAGGATGACCCATTGTTTCCCTTTTAGCATTGAGCTTATTTATCATAGCAAAGGCAATATTGCAAAAAGCTCTGCTGTTGTTGATGACGTCGCGTGAGATAGTTTAAATATTTGTATTCGGTTCCATGCTAGAATCACAAAGCCAGCTGTAGAAGAATTTGTTTGGTAAGAACCATTTGTATACGCTTGAATATAGTCAGGGTCCCCAACGTATGTTTGGTATAACTCCAATGTTTCTGCTGCTAGCATAAACACATCTCGTTTGCGAATAATTCCCTCAACCGAAAGTTCAATTTCTGAAGCTAGGAGTAGCCTTGGAGGGTAAGAGATAGCTGATAACCAAAATTCGTTATGTACTCGTAGATCTTTCTCCACCTGAATCACAGAAAGAATGTTCGCACTGTCTCTCTGAATTAGTGAACATTATAGTGGATGCATTTTGAGCTGCTCTGAAACGCGAAAGTAGTGTCGACAGGTTTCAACCATGCTCAGAAATGAAAATGGAGGATGACGTGCCTCAGCAATCACTAAGGAACTTGAGGTTGCTTGAGGAACGCCTAAGCATACTAATAAGGTTCTAGCTTTTAATCGCCGGAGTCTCTCTTTAGATGAACGGGACATTCCATGCAGAACAGGTGAAGAATGTGCTATAATATGCATTATAGGTGCATTAGGTACTTTTAGTAAGAATGAAACTGACCATCCCCATGTGTTTGCTATCCGACGAAGAACATTTATTAACGAGTTTATTTGTTCTTCGAGGGTTTTAATGCGACAATTCCAAGACAGTTGCCTGTCTAGAATAACCCCCCAGAAATTTGTGTTGTTTGACTATGTCTAAAAGTTGTCCCTAACGGCCCAGCTGAAAATCCTTTAGATGTCATCTGGTGAACGGCAACACCGCCGTCTTACTGTAAGACAGTTCCATTTCTCTTTCCCTAAACAATTTCTCCACAATGTTTCGACCTTCCTGCAGTATTGATTGAACAAGGCTGGTACTTGAACAAGAGGCCCAAATGCAAACATCATCCGCATATATAGAGCAGTGTAGTGGAGATGGAAATCTCCACGGCAAATCCGCCATCGCACAATTAAAGAGAAACGGACTTAAGACACTGCCTTGTGGGACTCCTTCAATATTCTTATGAGACGAACATTTTCCTTCACTTTTTGAATGAATATTCACCTGCCGTTCAAGAGGTGGGATATCCACCATAGCGCCCTACCAGAAACTCCCAGTTATAATAGGCCACATAGAATATGAACATGGCTGACTGTGTCGAAGGCACGTTTAATGCCTGAAAAACCACTATTGTGACAGTTTTCCTAGCTCGTTCGTGTTCAGCATACGTAACGATATCCCAAATTGCATCCATGGTGCATCGCCGCCTTCGGAATCCTGTCATGTGATCGGGAAGTTCTGTACGCTCACACCACCATTGCAGCCTAGTGTCAATCATTTCCTTCATAACCTTGCATACACAGCTCGTCAGACTCAGAGGACGCAAAGATTCAAGAGAAGGAAGTGTTTTATCAGGCTTCAATGTATGTATCACACGGGCCGTTTTCCAAGAGCCAGGGACACGCACCTTTTTCCACAAGTCATTTAGTAAGTCGAAAAGTGCCAATCGACCTTTAGGTCCCATGTTTCGCAACATACCGCACGTAATGAAATCTGGTGCGGCAGCAGTCTCTGTCTTACAATACACAAGCGGAAATTTTGGCTCCATCATAGAGAATTCGTAGTCTAATTTAATTGTACATGCCGCGACTGAAAACACGCAAGAACTTTTTATTTTGCCATTTTAACCCGATATTGAAACTTAGCATTAGTAATAGATACTGTTGTTCTAGTTGAAACTTTGCAGAATTCCTCAGCAGTCAATAATTCTGAAGTATCCTTGGCTATTGCGAGAGCACGAAATGGCTGTGTTTGAACAACACGGCCGCTTAATGTACGAATAGACATCCATACTCATGGAATTGAAGTCAGGGGAGACAACGTATTGCAAATTTCACGCCCTTTTTTGCCCCTAAATTTTGCAGTCGTCTCCGCATGACTGAGTGGATTTGCTGTGAATTTATATATACTTCTATATTTTTACTCCAGCGATAAGCTCTTTCCGCTCTTCTTCTTACAGCTCTCAAATCTTCATATTCTCCATCAACCTGTGTGCACTCGTCAGGAATGGGCACATGTTTTGTACACATATTCATTGTTTCTTGTATCACTGATGTCAGTTTTTCTACGTCAGCTTCACAATCCACTCCACTGGACAACTGTTGACGAAAGAGCTGCCAGTTTGTTATATTCATGTAACTTCGTTTCGCAGTACTTTTTAGATGCAGATGTGATATAAGGATTGGGAAGTGATCGCTTTCACGTATTTCTGCATCGGTTGTCCACCGAGCTTCGTTATTAAGATCATTAGAGCACAGTGTCACGTCTATGCAACGGGCGTAACGATGTCCCCGCATGAAAATGACAGATCCATCATTCAATACTGAAAAATTGCATCTTTCCGCGGCGCATTGAACGACATTCCCGCGGGGATCACAGTGATTACTTCCCCATGTTACATTGTGTGCGTTGAAGTCCGCACATATGATAATGTTTGACACTGTGATGCTAAAAATATTTACCAAATTATCATTCGTATTACGTCTCTATGCTTGCAGGTATATGCTTACGACTGTTACACATGGTTTTGCGAGATATACTTTGCCGGCTACATATTCAGGAAAATCTGAACAGCTTCATTAAATGAGGAGAGAGGGCAAATCTCTTCGAACGCAAAGCATTGTTCTACTGGTTCCCGCTGGACGAGAGGATTTATATATTACGTAATTAGCAAGACGGAAATCATCACGCACTCCTGCCCCTTGCGTGCACAGTCCAGGGAAGCTGTATTGTGCAACTAACTTGCGAAAATCAGCAGATTTGGATCAAAGGCTATTAGGGTTCAACTGAAATATTGCGACATATTCGTAACGACTATGCATAATTGCCATCCGGCAGCACTGATGTGGACACCTGACTCTTTAATGGCTCCATAGACAGCAGTGCCTTTACCTCCGGCAGTTTGTTCGCCTGAGGTATAGCTGTGATAACTGCTCTAACTGCAGCAAGCAGCATGGGTGGAATCGTTTGTCCAACACTGAGTGGCGCGGTGTTATCCTGGAATACCGAGGTTCCAGTCGCCATCTGAGGTGATCGCTGAGGGGTGTTCAGGGAAGGTTATTGAGGTTGTCCTATGTTAGGTCGCTGATATTGTTGTGATGTGTGGTCTTCAGTGGCCATAGCAGAATGATGACTTCGCTGTATCTGAGGCCCTTACGCAGCTTGCTGCTTTACTACCGACGAATACTATTGTTATTTTTATCTTTGTTGCGTTAATGTAAGCCTCAGAGGACTATTATTAGTCCTCTTTTTAGTTTTATATTAGCGCGATTATTAGCTGGGCTCCATGTATCGAGATTCGAAATAGGCTCCTTGAGTCGTGGTAGCATTCCATAAAATAATTCATGTTTGAGTAGCATGGATGCCGCCTTGTTCTGAGGAAATCCTGAGAAAGAAACCGTATGATTACTCCCACAATTTGCCCATTTAGGCTGTCTCACAGATTTGCATTCAGCAAGCTCATGGTTCTCAGAGCAGATTTTACATCGACGTGTCTGAAGACCGTTTTTTGCGTGGCGTACAAACCTATGGCACTTATAATACGTCAAGGTAGGACCAAGGTAATATTCTACCCGGTGGCTGGTGAAGCTCAAGTTGATTGTCTGAGGCAAAGGCTTATCATCTCTGAAGTGAACGATTACGCTGTGCAAAGAGCGCAATTCAACTGTACCATCCACCAGGTGGTAGTATCTTGCTTGTCGGCGGACTGATGTTACTACAAAATCTTTGAAAAATTCAAGCACTTTCCCTTCAGTGTACTGAAGTGGCACATGACGAATCTTTCCGACATTTAGAGTGTACGAAGACGGAATGCAGGGCTTAACTCTAAGTCTTGCGAGTTCGTGCAGTAAAAGGAGGTTTTCGCAGATGCCATTGCGGTAACAGTCACTGAAAAACTGCCGTCTCTGTTTACGCAGAACGTTTGAACTTTTTCCTTTGCCGCTGAGACAATTTCTGATGCAGCATGAATTAGATTTACTTGTAAAAAAATGTGCTCTTATTCTGACGGTCGGCGCACCACCGGAGTTCCTTCACCTCTTTTCTTTTTGTAGGTAACGAATTTGAAGGGTTCTTCATCCCACTCAATGGTTTCATAATCTCTTATGTCATTGTTTGAAGTACGCTCATCCTCCTGATTGGGCGCCTCATCAAGACGAGATCTCTTGCGCTCACCTTCGCTAGGTTCCACCATGGTAACCCGAGGCGGGCCGTCAGCGCCTTCATGTGCAAGGACTAACCGTGCCGGCTGATGATGTCGTGCGCATGGTGTGTGTTGGCAGAATCATGGACGCGTTCCTGCGATGCACTCATGTGCCTCAAAAAACGCTGGCGGTCATAGAGCTCGCGCCGCCGTTCTCGACTGCCGACCGCCGTAGCGGTTTCAGACACTCCTAGGGAAAATGCAAAGATGTCTTCGTACCTGGCTTCAGTGCGCCCGTAGGTCGCTACACTTCTTCTCCCTGAATTCCAGAGCAATGAAGTCCAGGCACAATGTAAACAAAATAGCCAAAACTGAAGCAAAATAGAGCAGAAAGGAACAGGGAACTTCAGAACATGAGAACTACTTGTTCTCATGCAGCCGCAGCTGCAGTCGCCTCTTTTGTCCCGCGCCGCGCGTCGTCTGCTCTGCCGCGATGCGTCTTTCGCACCACATTAGTCGTGGTAGTCCATATTATTGGGCACTTTTCTAAAGCCAGTCACTCCTTAGCGAAAGGCCGTCAAACATTAAACTTGCGCAAATTTCACAGTCTGGACATTGGTTTACACATCTTTCATACGGCGAAATTGTATGTTGGCTGATGCGGACGTGAAAAAAAAGGAAATGATGGCTACGGGCGTTTTCACATATTTTCCTGTTCGCTAGAAGTGCCCAGATTTGTGTGCTCTTTTTCTGAAGCCAAGTAAGTCTCAGTGAGAAATTGTGAGGCATGCAAATCAACCGAGTTTGTCAGCCTGCAACATGGTTTACCCCGCTTCAAAACGACGGTAGCACATCTCGGTTGAAGCGGCAGTAAAAAAAAAAAGTTATTGCGAGCAGCTCGTAAAATGTGTTGACAAATTGTGTCCACAGTCGTGGACAGGCTTTTCTTTTTCGAAGTGTTTCTGCTGGGAGTTTCTTACGAGCCATTTGAGTAGTCTGAAATAAGGTTTTAAGACACTTACTCATGTTCATGCTTACGTTGGCTTTGGTGGTGAGAGAATATAGTCACGGAAAATCATCTTGCGCATTTGACTGCTATGAGCCAGTACAATCAAAGCAACAAAGGCGCTTGATTTCAGTTACATACAGCCACAATAAGTCACAAGACAACATTAGCCTAATTGACTCTTTGTGAGTGAAATGCAGAAATAACCAGGAAAAAGGATGCAAAACTGGATGGGAACACAACTACACAAAGGTGATAGACGAACCAGAGTCTTCCCTATTACGCGTGCGACGCTGTACGTGTTCGTCGAACTACTACGCTAGTCTGCTTTCTCTGGCGCTTGTATATGTGTGCTGAATTTAGCGTTTTTAATGTCAGCGTCACGCACAGCCACGACAGAAGACATGGGACGTCATTTGAGTCGCCGATACGGTGCATAGTACGTGTGCCTGGGAGTATGTGCCTCGCAATTAAATGCTGTTATTGACCTTGATGAATCCCAGATTTTCATGCGGAAGCCGCTTCACCGAGCAGTCTCCTGTTTGTCGCGTGCCATGCCATTCGTAGAATAATAAGAACTTATTGCTGCAAAAGGAGACTACATTAACAATCACCAGGTAATGCGTTTGAACATCCTGTACAGGAACTGATAAGGCTAGCATTTGAATTACGTTACTCCGCTGGCAATGCAGATAACTTGATGCCGAAGAATAGGGGATAAGAGGTAATAGAGAATAGCTTAGTAACTTGCGATTCGCTGATGACATTGCCTTGCTTAGCAACTCAGGGGACCAATTGCAAAGCATGCTCACTGACCTGGAGAGGCAAAACAGAAAGGTGGGTTTAAAAATTAATCTGCAGAAAACTAAACTATTGTCGAACAGTCTCGGAAGAGAACAGCAGTTTGCCATAGGCAGCGAGGCACTGGAAGTGGTAAAGGAATACATCTACTTAGGGCAGGTAGTGACGGCGGATCCGGATCATGAGACGGAAATAATGAGAAGAATAAGAATGGGCTGGGCTGCGTTTGGCAGGCTTTCTCAGGTCATGAACAGCAGGTTGCCAATATCCCTCAAGTAAAGAGTGTGTAATAGGTGTGTCTTACCAGTACTCACCTGCGGGGCAGGAAGCTGGAGGCTTACGAAAAGGGTTCTACTTAAATTGAGGACGACGCAACGAGCGATGGAAAGAAGAATGATGGGTGTAACGTTAAGGGATAAGAAAAGAGCAGATTGGGTGATGGAACAAACGCGAGTTAATGACAGCTTAGTTGAAAGCAAGAAAAAGAAACGGGCATGGGCACGATATGTAATCAGGATGGAAGATATCCGATGGTCATTAAGGGTTACGGATTGAATTCCAAGTGAAGAGAAGCGTAGCAGGGGGTGGCAGAAACTTAGGTGGGCGGATGAGATTAAGAAGTTGGCAGGGACGACATGGCCACAATTAGTACATGGCCGGGATAGTTGGAGAAGTATGCGAGAGGACTTTGTCCTGCAGTGGGCATAACCAGGCTAATGATGATGACTGGCAATGAATTTTTCGTATATAAACAAACCGGGCTTCTGAATATCGGTATGTAATTATTATTCACACCCTCGCTATGTATGAACAAGAAGAAAGGGAACGGGGGGCTAGATTTTTAACTATTTTGACCATGTGCGCCAGCGAGCAAGGAACCCGAAGAAAGCATAGTGGTAATTAGCTTTGGTTAGAGTTGAAATATCTCGATACCATTATGGGTAAGATATGAGGACTTATTAGCCTGTGCCTGCTCTTCTAAGTTACTGTGTTACCTGGCGCCATCGTGCATAAACGAACACTTCTAATTCGGCTGTCATGGACCTGAGTGTCGCTGCCTAACGCTCCGAAGTTTCGACATAGCATACAGGAATACCCAAGCTTGTGGACGAGTTGATGGTCGTCCCTGCAGCACACTTGTTAGAATTAATAGTCCAATGCACGCGTAATGAGAAAGTTGTGGGTTTGTCTCCCACCAACAATAAGTTAACTTTCCTTTCATTTCCTTTTCCTCCATACTTTCGACAATTATACTTTCACCACAACTCATCACCCCAGTGCTTTCCTTCGCATCATTTCGTATTTGCTTTCATGCTTGACCTATCACTATAAATTTGATGAGTAACTGAATTTGTGTGTGAGAATAAAATTGCTGTCTTGTTTTCCTTCAAATAATTAAAAGCCATTAGGACCACAACTATGACAAAAACATTATCGCAGCTGCAAAAGGGCACAAAAGCGCTGCTGCTGTTTTTGAAAGCTGCCTGATTTAGCGACCCTCTGTTATCCGGAATGAGTGGTCGTCAGTGTTATAAAGCAGAAAGCTGTTACCTTGTCGGCGATTTCTGCACTAGACTTTCTCTTAAAAGGAAGCTTTAGCGCGGACCTAACTGTGACGCTGCCTATTCAAATACATGTTAAAGGCAAAAACGACTTTCTGAGATAACCCCTGGACCGATTTTAATGAAATTCTTTGCATTTGAGAGAGAAAGTTAAATTCTAGTGACTGTTGCAAGCGGAATTATTATTTAGAGCCTAAATTTTGTTAAAAAGATTTTCAAATATTCGGCAGTTTAAAAAATAGAAGCACGAAGTTTACAAATTTATATCTCTGCTTCAAAACAGATATCCCGGTTCTGTAAACGGCATCCATTAGTTCATTAAAAGCGGGCAAATTCGATATGTAATTTTACATCTTACGTGAATTTGTTAGGTTGTTTACCAGGGTTCTGCAAAAGCTGTAATCACATATTACTCAATTTCTTGATATTCGTGTGTAACATATCAATTTTGTCCGCTTTAGATGTACTACTAGACGCAATTCACGGAATTGTATTATCATAGTTCGTTGTCAAGTTAAGGAGTTGTAAGCTTGATAGTTTGATTTTTTGAAAATGTTCGATTTCTGCAAATTTTTAATAAAAAATTGATGCCGTAACTCAAAAATTCAAAACTAACAGTCACTAGATTTTAAGTGTCACTTTTAAAATCAATAATCCTCGTGAAATTTGGTGCAGTGGTTGCCAAGATAAACGAATTCTCCGTTTACATGTATTTAGATAGGAGCACCAGAGCTAAAGCTTCCTCTTAATATTTCCCTCCATTTTCCCCTCCCCAAGTGTAGCTCAGTCCTGGACAACCTTGCCATTGATTTAACATTTTCTGCACCTCTCTCTTGACCGCGAACACTGCTGCACTACGCAGCACCGCTCTCAACCGGAATAGGGTTTCACGAATGCCACGCCATTGAGAAATGTGCTTGTAAAATAGGGGTAATTTTTGCCATGTTTCCCGCGAACCGCGTTAAGACCCTAAGTAGCCATAAATAGGCAAGAATATACATAAGAGCTATGGTCGTTAATCCTCGTTCCCATATTGACACGTGTACCTATATTTAACGGGCGACCACGTTTCGCCGCCTAACAAATGTAATCGCACAGCGTGGGACGCGCCTGCATGTATCCGAAGTTTCTGGAAAGTTATCGATGTTTATATCCGCTGTCTGTTGTCGCCGAACCTTATGTTATCTGATTTCATCACCTGACGCGAATGGTGTAGAACTTTGTGGAAGGCACGCGGGTCCGAACGATTAGTCTGGAACATTCGACGACTGCTCTATAAAAGCCGACGCGCTTGACCCGCTGATCAGATTATCGACGATCGTCGACCGTGATCGCCGCTATCGTTGTGCTATGAGTGTAGCCTGTTATTGTGGGCACAGGTTCGCCCAATAAAAGTCAGTTTTGTCTTTCACACTACTTGCTACTGTGTTCTTCAACGTCACCACCACGTGACATCTGGTGGAGATGCTTTTCGTTCATGTACCGGACGCCCCCGACAAGCCGCGGTCCAAGCTCGGACCGCAAAGAGAACACCAACGAAGTCCCGGAGCATCGAGCGAGCCGCCGTCTTCAACAGCTGCCCCCGGAGCACGGACTTCTACTTGAGAAGACCAAGAAGATTGTGGACAAGGCAACCCCAATGGCAGCCCCAGCGTCCCCTATCGTGCTGCAAGCAGCCCAGGGAACCTCCGACGTTCCGCGGATCAACAATCGAGGACCCGGAAACCAGGCTCGAGACGTATGAGAGGGTCGCTACGTTTACCATTTGGGACAGCGACGACAAGCTGCGGCATGTCTATTTCGCACTGGAAGACTCCGCCAGGACCTGGTTCGAGAATCGAGAAGCCACCTTAACGACGTGGGATCTGTTCCGAAGCGGCTTCTTGCAAACGTTTACAAGCGTCGTGCGAAAAGAGCGAGCCCAAGCACTACTAGAAACCAGAGTGCAGCTGCCAAACGAGACGATCGCGATCTTCACGGAGGAGATGGCCCGTCTTTTCCGGCACGCCGACCCGGAAATGTCAGAGGAGAAAAAAGTCCGCTTCCTGATGCGGGGTGTCAAGCAAGAACTTTTTGCAGCATTTATTCGTAACCCGCCGAAGACCGTAGCTGAGTTTTCTGCAGAGGCATCGACGATCGAGAAAACTCTGGAGATGCGCACCCGCCGATATAACCGCCAGGGGCTCACGCTGCAGCACGCCATACAAGGACTGGATTCCGGCGTCCTTCAGGAGACTATCAGGGCCATTGTGCGCGAAGAACTGCGCAAGGTCCTGCCTTCGTGGCAGCCAGAAGTGGCTTCGATCGCAGACATCGTGAAAGAAGCGGTGCACCGATCTCTTGGAGTTGCCGAGCTGCAACCACAATTACCGCAGCCCCAGCCAGAAGCGATGACATACGCCGCCATCGCACACCGTCAAGGTCCCCCTCCGCGACCGCGCCAGGGCCGTGCAACGACGCAATTCCGTCGTCCGCCACCGCCACAGCCAGCACGCCCACCCGTCACCCAGCGCACATACGCGAGGAAGACGGACATTTGGCGAGCCCCCGACCACCGCCCGCTCTGCTATCACTGCAGAGAAGCCGGCCATGTGTATCGTCGATGCCCATACCGGGAGATGGGACTGCGAGGTTTCGCCGTCAACGCTCTGCGCCCGCAGCAAGTTGAACGCCCTCGCGATATCGCCGACTACCTCGCCGCTACTCAGTGGAGCTCTCGACGAACGCCGCGTTCGCCATCACCAGGCCGTTACCTCTCGCCGCAGCGCCCACAATACACTGGTCCAGCCCGGGGCCGGTCAGTGAGCCCATATCCGGAAAACTAACAGCAGCAACCGATGGAGGTGCGGTTGCTGTTCGTTGAACTGACGAAGATCGTCCGCCGCCGATGAAGACGACAAAGAAACCATCTCGACGACCTAATCACGACACGCCGCCGTCCCGACGGAGTCAGGAAGCCAAGATTACACCGACGAAAGACGGCTGGACGACGCGACGTTCCAGCTTCAGTTCAACACGACGCAGCCGTGATCCGACGCCAAGACAAACTGCAACGCCAGACAAAGAACCACCGACCTCGACGTATTTCTCGACGGCCACGCAGTCCCTGTCCCTGCTTAGTCGACACAGGAGCCGATTACTCCGTAATGAGTGGACACATCGCCGCCCAGTCGAAGAAGGTTAAGACTGCATGGGAGGGCCCCCAAATTCGTACCGCTGGAGGACACCTCATTACGCCAACTGGAATCTGCACGGCAAGAATAACCTTTCATGACAGGACTTACCCTGCCACCTTCGTTATCCTCCAACAGTGTTCACGAGACGTCATTCTCGGCAAGAACTTCCTGACCCATCACGGCCGCAATCATAGACCTGAAGTAAAAATCGATAACGCTGTTGGAAGATCAAGCGATACCGCCAGAGAGCTTTCGCAGTCACCACGCCTTGAGCGTTCTCGAAGATCAAGTGAGCATCCCGCCTCACTCGAGCATTGTTATTTCGGTCGGCACCAAAAGACCCGCTGACGTAGAAGGCGTCATCGAAGGCGACCAAGTTCTACTGCTAGACCGTGAAATTTGCGTCGGAAGAGGGATCACTCGACTGCATGGAGGGAAAACTGAACTGTTGCTGACAAACTTCAGCGAAGAGTTCAAGCACATCAAAAACGGCACTACGATCGCGTACACCGAGGAAATTCTGGAAACCAGTAATGCGTTTGTCCTCTTGGATTCCGCCGCATCTACCCGGACGACGATGGTTCCCGATCCAGACTACGACATTAATCCAAGTCTCTCCATGATTAAGCAACAGCAGCTCAGAAGTCAGCTCCGACGATACAAAGGCTGCTTTTCGACGTCATCGAGAATTCGACAAACACCAGTCGCCAAGCATCGCATAATGACCGAGGAGTGCGCTCGACCACTCTGCCAGAATCCTTACCGAGTTTCGCCGCCAGAACGTGCAGTTATCAGAGAACAAGTCGACGAAATGCTGCGCAACGACATCATCCAGCCGTCGAAAAGCCCGTGGGCATCCCCTGTTTTCCTGGTAAAGAAAAAGAGCGAAACCCTACGTTCCTGCGTCGATTATCGTCGTCTGAACAAGATCACGAAGAAGGACGTATACCCCCTCCCACGAGTACACGATGCATTGGATCGGCTCTGTAACGCTAAATACTTCTCGTCGATGGACCTCAAGTCTGGCTATTGGCAAATAGAAGTCGGCGAAAGAGATCGCGAAAAGACGGACTTCATTACCCCAGACGGCCTCTGCGAGTTCAAGGTTATGCCATTCCGACTGTGCTCGGCGCCTGCAACGTTCCAGCGCGTCATGGACACGGTGTTAGCAGGATTGAAGTGGCAGACCTGTCTCGTTTATTTGGATGACGTCGTCTTCGCTGGAAATTTCGACGATCACCTCAGGCAGCTTGCGACAGTATTAGAGGCCATCAAGTCGTCAGGGCTTACTCTGAAGCCGGAAAAATGCCGCTTCGGTTACGATGAGCTTCTCTTCCTAGGCCACGTAATCAGCAAATCTGGTGTCCGTCCAGACCCGCAAAAGACCGCTGCAATCACACAGTTCCCGCAACCCATCAACAAGAAGGCAGTGCATAGATTCCTTGGCATGTGTACCCACTACAGGCGCTTTGTCAAGAACTTTTCACGCATCGCCGAGCCTTTGACACGTCTAAGTAAATGTGATGTTGACTTCAAGTGTGAAACGCCGCAGGCCGATGCATTTGAAGAACTCAAACGACGCATGCAGTCGCCGCCGGTACTTGCACACTTCGACGAGTACGCCAATACAGAAATCCATACTGACGCCAGTAGCCTAGGCCTCGGTGCCGTTCTAGTCCAGAGAAGAAACGGAGTCGAACAGGTGATAGCTTACGCTAGCCGGTCGCTGTCAAAAGCGGAAGGTAACTATTCTACGACCGAAAAGGAATGCCTCGCTATCGTTTGGGCTACAGCTAAATTTTGCCCTTATCTTTATGGCAGGCCATTCAAAGTCGTCAGTGACCATCAAGCGTTGTGTTGGCTAGCGAATATGAAGGATCCTTCAGGACGACTGGCGCGGTGGAGCCCCAGCCTACAAGAATACGACATCACTGTAACCTAAAAGTCCGGACGAAAATACTCCAATGCCGATTGCCTATCACGCGCACCCACTGACCCGCCACCGCAAGATGACGAGAATGACGACGCCTTCCTTGGAATTATAAGCGCGGAACACTTCGCTGAACAACAACGAGCAGACCCGGAGCTAAAACGCCTCGTCGAATATTTGGAAGGGCACACCGACGTTGTCCCCAGGGCATTTAAGCGCGGATTATCTTCCTTCACGCTTCAAAATAATCTACTCGTGAAGAAGAACTTCTCACCAGACCGCGCCAATCACCTTCTTGTTGTCCCGTCAAGACTTCGTCCAGAAGTATTGCATGCCCTACATGACGATCCGACCGCTGGACACCTCGGATTTTCCCGGACACTATCGAGGATACAAGAAAAGTATTATTGGCCGTGCCTGACCGCCGACGTCGCCCGTTATGTCAGAACATGCCGAGACTGTCACCGACGCAAGACACCGCCGAAAAGGCCAGCCGGATTACTAGAGCCAATCGAGCCTCCTTTCCGACCATTCCAGCACATCGGTATGGACTTGCTGTGACCCTTTCCGACGTCAATAACCGGAAATAAGTGGATCATCGTGGCGACGGACTACCTCAGCCGCTTCGCTGAAACAAAAGCACTGCCGAAAGGAAGTGCAGCCGAAGTGGCGAAATTCTTTGTCGAAAACATCCTGCTGCGACATGGCGCCCCAGCAGTCCTCATCACCGACAGAGGAACGACCTTTACAGCGGAGCTCACCAAAGCCATTCTGAAATACAGTCAGACAAGGCACAGGAGGACAACGGCCTACCACCCGCAGACAAATGGTCTTACTGAGCGGCTGAATAAGACCCTCGCCGACATGCTAGCGATATACGTCGACGTCGAACACAAGACCTGGGATGCCGTCTGCCGTACGTAACATTCGCTTTCAACACGGCGGTGCAAGAAACAACACAGATCACGCCGTTCAAGCTGGTCTACGGCAGGAACCCGACGACGACGCTCGACGCCATGCTGCCGCACGTCACCGAAGAGGAGAACCTTGACGTCGCTACCTACCTCCAGCGCGCCGAAGAAGCCCGACAGCTCGCCCGCCTGCGGATCAAGAACCAGCAGAGGTCCGACAGCCGACACTACAACCTCCGACGACGCTTCATCGAGTACCAGCCCGGCGACCGTGTTAGGGTGTGGACCCCGATACGCCGACGAGGACTCAGTGAAAAACTACTGTGACGATATTTCGGACCCTACAAGGTCATCCGACGTATTGGCGCACTGGACTATGAGGTCGTGCCAGACGGAATTTCGCATTCACAGCGACGCCGCGCACGATCTGAAGTGGTCCACGTGGTGCGTCTTAAACCCTTTTACGGAAGCTGACTAACTTCCTTATTTTGTTGTTTTCTTTGCTAGGAGTGCTTTTCTTTCATTACTTTCGTTTGTTTGCAGCATCGGGTAGATGCTTTTTAAGAGGGGGTATTGACACGTGTACTTATGTTTAACGGGCGTCCACGTTTCGCCGCCTAACAAATGTAATCGCACAGCGTGGGACGCGCCTGCATGTATCCGAAGTTTCTGGAAAGTTATCGATCCTTCTATCCGCTGTCTGTTGTCGCTGAACCTTATGTTATCTGATTTCATCACCTGACGCGAATGGTGTAGAACTTTGCGGAAGGCACGCAGGTCCGAACGATTAGTCTGGAACGTTCGACGACTGCTCTATAAAAGCCGACGCGCTTGACCCGCTGATCAGATTACCGACGATCGCCGACCGTGTTCGCCGCGGTCGTTGTGCTATAAGTGGAGCCTGTTTTTGTGGGCACAGGTTCGCCCAATAAATGTTAGTTTTGTCTTTCACAGTATTTGTTACTGTGTTCTTCAACGTCACCTATTTTTGTTGTCTTTTTAGCGCTGCTTAAGATCTCAGCCTCACAGATGAACATGTCCGGATTACAGCCGTGTTCATCGTCAAACATAAGTACAGTGGCACAGTCATTTTTGTTGTTCTGTCAGAGAAAATGGTGATCGGCGTTCGGAAAAAAAGTACACTTATTCTGTACTAGGAAAAAAAAAGCGCATGAGTAGATGAGGCCAATAAAGTTCAAAAGGGAGAGCGCAAGCGTATATTCACTTGTTTTCAAAACGCAATGCAAAAGAAACATTCCAGCGAGCCTCCACATACCAGTCCTCTAGATCGAGTTATATTATAACAAGACTATAATACTGCACGAGTTGGGATATTTGCATACTTCGCACCAGAAAAGAAAGAATGACAACCCGCGTCGTTCTAGTTGTGTCTTGTATGAGTCTTTCCATGGTTTCCAGACTAAGGCAGAAGACTACCTTCTGGATTTCAGAGCTATTGGCAATATATTTATTTATTTATTTATTTATTTACAATACTGCCAGTCTCTACTGAGACCATAGCAGGAGGGCACTATATATATGCACATAAACAAAGAACACTGATAATGTTAAGTATGAATACATGTATAACGTCAGTTTTGCACCTTAAAACATGAACAATTTTTACTACAAAATGTATGCACCAAACAAAAGTACATGCGAACTTTCAAAAAAAGGTAAGAAATGGCAATTGAGGTATTCTACAGTGCATACCCGACTACATACACAGGACACAAGTACATGGTGGTTTGCACGATCAATAATAGCACTAGCAACTTTAACTTGCTAAACAATTTTTTCAATTTCTAATTCAAACTGAGACAGTGACTCTGTGTTAGTGGTGAGAGGCGATAACATATTCCATTCACGGATGGCAACCGGAAAAAAGGAATATTTAAACACATTATTAGTACATTTATATTCTACTAAGGTGTTTGTGTGTTTGTGCCTGGTAGGTCGTGTTTGTGAATGAGAAATGTAATTTGAAATGATGCAAGCTTCAGATTACAGAATACTTGAAAATACATACAAGTGCGTTTAAACGCCGTTGTGGCTAGAGCGATTCTGGCGCAAAGCTCTAGCGTGGGTATTATTAGTTTTTAATTCAGCGGACGGCGGTAAAGGGAAAGTTCAACGTGCAGGAATAGCTTTACGACGCAACAAGCAATCCCGCAGCAGCGAAAAGTTTGGTCAGTTTATCAGAACTGCACAATAAACAGCCTTTACAGAATTTTATAAGCCTAATTATAATATTGCCTAGAATATTGCGCTCAGTATGGATTGCGTTTGTGTTGTGCGTATTGCACTACGAAGAAGTTTTGGGGTGGCATTGCTCCCACTTTCTTTTTATGCATTACTCAGGTACACTTACATCACACCGGATGAGGAGCATGCAGCAGTAAAATTCACAAACTTGATGGCTTGCCACCAGCTACAACATGCACATATACGCTACTAAACCCACTCTTTGATGGCGGTAGAACCGAGAGTTGCAAGGGCAAAGCAACCATTTCTATTGTAGTGCTAAAGTCGCAGTAAACTGGATACTGAAAAACTGTAGTGCTCAAACGAAGGCCGTGTTCAAAGCGAATATCCAAAGAAATACAAGTTCACTTAAAGGCTCGGGGGAAACAGAGCTCTCCTATTTTATGCTTCAGTTCGCTGCGTACAAGAAATCTGCGCAATTATTTTCATTTGGAGTGATGTAATATCTAGACATCGATGAAGTCTTTTATTAGGTGCATGGGTAAATAGTAAAGGGGAAAACTGCCATATTTATTCAAACTACAAAATATCATTTCGACGTCGATACCTAGCTGTAATGTACTAAACGGACAAGAAATGAAGGTACCCTCTGCTGAAACAACATATGAAAAGTAAAAATATAAATTGTCTGGCTTTAGTTGACCTTGAAGTTCCCGTCAGCAGTGTGTGACTCGAGAATACGTTTCTATTGGCCATGTGATATGTGGAGCACTTCAGTGCTACTGCGAATACTGAACCGGGGAATACCGGTGGGATAGTAATCGCCTAGCAACACCTAGCACTAATGACTTCAACATGCCGCGAAGTAGTTCACGCGCCGTGTAAGAGAGGTGTTCTCTGCGACCTCTTCGACACACTAAACACTCTTATGATCTTGTAACTGCGTCAAGTGCGAAAGAGGTTGATATCCAAGAGGCCCAGCGCCAATATGAAAAGCAGCACCAATATTTTTTTACCCTAGAAGAAAACACTTGAATTCGAGCATTCAATACAAGTCATGAATACACACATACTGTAAGGGTGAAATCGAAAGTCGAAAGTACTTAACGGGTAACCTATGCGGCATTGCTTGGTTTTCTACCTTGTGGAATGATTCCATGATATCAAAATTTGAAAGCAGCTTTTTTGTAGGGCTCGTTTATGCCCAGAAAGAAGAGCTTCGCAACAGAGTCGCTATCTGATGTAAATTCGAGGAGGAGATCAATATAGAAACAGTTGGCCCCACTTATCATATTTTGCTTGTGCTAGTTTCTGTGACTACATAATGTCATAATAACAAAAACAGTAGACGTAACACACTCCACATTACTATTGTTTTGTGGCCTTGGTGTTTTTGGTGCGATGAAAGTAATGATGACTTCTTTGTAAAGTCTGAGAGCGTTACATGCCTAATTTCCTTGATTAAGAAGTTCATTCTTAGTGGAAAAAAAATGATGAAATACTCTTGCCAGCTTTTGTTATTCTTAATTACGCTCTTGATGTATATCGCACATTGATTTCTCATTCTGCAAACCATCATTTTCCATTTTCGTGCTTTGAGCCCCATGAGGAGGGTATGAGCTATTTCATTGCTGAATGAACGTGTTCCACGTCAGCTCTCTGAATTTTCGCTAATTGCGCCGATTATTCAACGCGGATCCTCATGAAAGTGCATTGATCGGCTGTATGAACCTACGTGGACCACCGGAATACCCAATTCCGAGCTAGGGGCCCATTTCTTCGGTAATTAGAGCCGATTTTGTGACCCAAGAAGAGTGCCCACCGGCCTTGGCTTCGGCCGAGGGAAGCGGTAGGCCTGCTCTCAGGCCGCATCGAGCCGCAGTCAATTACCGACCAATCGCTAATTTAACAAGCGGACAGTGACGCAATATGTCGACCGCTATGAGAATTGAGGTCGATGGCGAAGAAATTTCGCCGGATCAGCTAATGAGAGCCGTGGGGTGGAAAACCACCGGCGAGAAGTTGAAGCAAAGGAGACACGCAAGTCAAGATGGCGCAGAAGCCGCAGTTGACGTCAGCAACAGACGTGGCGATGACATCGATAGCACCACCGACATGAGCCTTCGTCCCAGGATGAAGCGAGTAAACAAGAGCAAGCTGCTCAAGGGCGCGAGAATGCCAGACCTCCCGCGCGAAGACGTGAAGATTGTAATGTGGCCACGCGGCGGGCTTCAAGTGAGCGATGTGGCCCGGGTCGAAATCAGCCGAGCCATTATTGGGGCGGCCCAAGTCGATGCAATTACAGCAAGAGAAGATGTTATTTGTTCAAACCATCAGCAGAACATAATAGTCATGAGTACCTTGAAGAGGGAGCACGCCGACAAATACGCCATGGTGAAACGCATCGACATTCGAGGAACGGCCCACGAGGTGAGCACTTACGCATCGGCGCCTCACGGAACAGCTAGAGGAGTGATACGGGGCATCCCGCTAGAGGACACCGTACAAGGAATTCAAGACCAAGTGGTGCACAAGCACAACCCGACGGCGTGGCAGGCTAAACGGATTGGCAAGAACAGGTCTGTGGTGATCGCCTTCGAGGGACCCAAGTTTCCCAATTATGTGCGTTACGGGAACCTGCTCGTTGAATGTTCACTGCACCGCAAGCAGATCAACGTCTGCTACCAGCGCGACCGCGTCGGACACCGAATGGACGTGTGCCCCAATCCCCAAAATCGCATCTGCCGGGGGTGCGGCATCGCCAACCCGGACAAAGAGCATGGGTGTGTGCCCAAGTGCTGCCTGTGCGGCGGCAAGCATCTCACTGCCGACCGGGCCTGTAAGGCAAAATTTAAGACGCCGTACGTGGTGCGGCGCCGGCGCTGGGAGCGACGCCGGGCAATCGACGACAGCAGCCAAGAGGAAAGAGGTCCTACATGCCGACCCCAACGCAGCAACTCTTCGCGGAGCTGTTCCAGAACACCGGCCCGTAAGGGTAGCCACCAAAGCCGCCAACGATCGAGATCCCGTTCCCGGGGAGGCCCGAACGGGGCCGACCAGACGCCATCGGCTGGCTCCAAGGACGGCCGCCGCTGGGAGACGATGGGGAAAGGACGCAGTCGTAGCTCGAGCGGAAGACGCCGGGGATCCCGTTCGAGGTCCCGGACCAGATCGAGAACCCGGGTTGAGTCCAACCAACGAGGGATAGTCGCCGAGAAAAAGGTGGGCTGGACCGACAGGTCTTCCGTCGCTCTAGGAAACGACAGAGAGTTCCCATTCCTCAACCCTACCCCACCTCCCCCCTCTAACCAAAATACCGCAACATGCCAAGAGTGCGGCGAATATACAGAACTTAAAAGACTAATCGAAAGGCAAAGCGCCCAGATTCAGGAAAAGAACGTGTAGATCAGAGCACTCATTAGTAAAATAGATGCGCTAGCTAGCGGCAGCTCAGCGACTAAAATAACCAAAACGAGCACGGATCCGAAGACGCCAACGAGAAACGCAAGCTGCCGCGGAGGGACTCCCTCTCGCCCCGCCAAGAGCAGAGAGGAGAGGCCCAGCCTATGCAACAAGCATTGAATGTTCACAAAGCGATGGACGCTGAAACCACCGCTGACTGCAAGACGGCAGCAGCGGCACCGCAGACGTCACATCAACAACAGCAACCACCGCAAGAGGGCAAACTGGCAGCGATACTCGCAGCCATCAATCAAATCAACGAGAATCTCGGCAATATGAATGCCAGGTTAGAGGTCTTCGAGGGTCAAATAAAGATCCTGTCAGTAAAGCACGAACGACTGGCGGCGAAGACAGCGACGATAACCGTGAAGAACAAGTCCGCAGCGCTAAGGAAAGAACGCGCCAACAAAGTCAAGGAATTGATCGCGTACAGGCGCGGTGGCATGAAAACATCAAAGGAAGATGGCGCAGATGCCGAGCAGTAAAAAGCAAATCCGCGCTGGGGAAACAACGATCATTTACCAGTGGAATTGCAGGAGCATCCGCACCAAGGAAGCTGAGAGACAACTTCACATAGATGGGCTCGACCACAAAACGCATATGATGGCGTCGCAAGAGACACACGGCAGACCCAGACTCCCGGGTTACGTGACCTACACGGATCCGACGGAAGGCGGGACGGCGTTACTGGTGCGCACCAACATAGCAGCCACCCAGCACCTCACAGCGCAAAGGGGCTGCGAACACACGCTGGTCGAGGTTCACACAAGGACGATTGGCAGTGCCGGAAACCTGTTTGTGATGAGCGCATACTGCAGGCCATCGCAAAGGCAGTACGACTTTGAAACAACAGTGAGCCAGGCGATGAGGTTGGCGGGGTGCAGGCCGCTCCTAGTCCTAGGCGACTTCAACGACCCTCACACTACATGGGGTTACAAATACCAATATAATGAGGCACGGCTCTAGTAAAGGCGATGGAGGACAAAGAAATGGCGCTTCTTAATGAACCGGGCGTCGTCACCCGAATGAGAAACAGCGTCAACAGGGACACCACCCCGGACCTGTCGTGGATGACGGGCTCCCTAGAACTGGCCTGGCGAAATGAAGACGTAGAGCTGGGCTCCGACCACAGCATCATAAGTGTAACGATCAAGGGACCAAGGTTCCGGGCAGCCCTCGGCAAAGCCCGTATCACCGACGGGGACCGAATACCCAAGCACATTGACGAAGAAAACGAAACCCCCGGAGAAAACGTGGAGGAGGGCAGACATCAAACGTACGCAGAATGGGCGCGAGAACAAAAGATCGCGCTCGACAGATTTACTCAAGAAGTTGTGACAACCATGCAGACGCCCTTCGTCGACGCCAAACTAGCACACGTGTTGGCGGCGCGGCACTCGCTCACGCGAAGATGGAAGCGTCAACGTCGAAACAATAAGCTCGTCAAACGCATCGCGCTGCTAAACAAACAGATCGCTGAATACGCAACCAAGCTGTGCCGAGAGAACTGGATGAGTACGTGCGACGGGCTTCAGGGAAAAAGGTCGGCGCGCAAGACCTGGTGTCTGCTCAGACACCTGATCGACCCGTTGAGCAGCAAGACCGCAACCAACCGCAACCTCACCAAGTTCTGAACGCTTACGATGGCAACGGCGAAATGCTCATTGAAGGCCCCAACGCGACCTACCTCAAGACGGAGAGAGGGTCATTTCCGATACCGGAGGAGTACGGGGGACCGGAAAATTCGGCATTGGATGAACAGTTCACTATCACGGAGTTATTAACAGACATAGACGAAAGTAATAAGACGACCGCACCCGGAACGGACGCGATTACCTACAAGCTCATCAATAACATGAGTCATGCTGCGGCACGTGGGCTCCTGGGTCACATCAAGAGAACCTGGGAACGCTCGAAGTTGCCCGCAGAATGTAAAGAGGCCGACGTACGGTTCATACCTAAACCCGGGAAACCTCTGAGGATCGAGAACATGCGCCCTATCTCGCTCACGTCCTGTGTGGGCAAGGTCATGGAACGCATGGTTCTCAGAAGACTTCAAGCACACCTGGACGAGACAACACAGATGCCGGCGACCATGTATGGATTCCGCCAGCACCTGAGCACCCAAGACATCCTGATACAGTTACAAGAACTAGTGATTAAAAGTGCGACGAGGCACGCGCCCCGGGGTATACTGGCTTTGGACCTCAAGGGGTCCTTCGACAACGTGTCCTACGCCAGCGTGCTCGAGAACCTGCGCAACACGGGGTGTGGTCGCAAGAGCTAAGGCTATAATAAAGATTTCCTAACTAATAGAACAGCAACTATCCGCATAGGAAATGAAAGGTCAGAGCCTGTGGAGCTCGGAGACTGGGGTACCCCACAGGGGTCTGTTCTGTCGCCTCTGCTTTTTAACCTAACACTCCTGCCCCTGCCCGAACTACTCAATCAGATCGAGGGAGTGGACCATGAATTCTATGCCAACGATATAACGGTGTTGATGAACCGCGCGGGGTCCGATGCCTGGGCGGAGGAAGCCCTGCAGAGAACGGCAACGACCGTCCACGAGTATGCCACGACCTGCGGCCTGAGCTGCGCTCCACAGAAAACGGAGCTGCTCATGGTACAGCCCGGAAGACGAAAGAAAGAGCCGCCGCCGAACATAATCATCGCCATCGAAGGCACAGAGATCAAGCCAACGCAGCAGATCCGGATACTGGGCCTGTTGTTGCGCAGCCATCAACAAAATCAAGACCACACCAGAGCAAGTCCTGAGCACGAACCGGAGAGTCACCAACCGGACCAGAGGAATCAAAGAAGAAGACGCACTGCACCTGGTGCAGGCATTCGTCGTGTTACGCCGAACGTACTCCGCCCCGTACCTCCAGCTTGCGAAGGTGAACTGCGAGACGTTGAACACGACGATAAGGAAAGCAGTCAAACTCGTCATGGGCTTCCCAGTCTACTTGTCAACGCAGAAGCTGCTGGAAATGGGTGCCCACAACATGGTGGAAGAGTTGGTGGAAGCACACCTATCCCACCAGAGAGTAAGGCTGAGCCGGACAGAGCACGGTCGGACCGTCCTACGCAAGATAGGATGGCAAATTGAACAGCAACCGACGACGGAGCCGCTTCCCACAACATGCAGAGACACTGTTAAGACCAAGCCCCTCCCCCGGAACATGCAGCCGAGTAGGAACGACGAGAGATGCCAAAGAAAGAGCCGCCGCCGAACATAATCATCGCCATCGACGGCACAGAGATCAAGCCAACGCAGCAGATCCGGATACTGGGCCTGTTGCGCAGCCGTCGCCAAAATCAAGACCTCATCAGAGCAAGTCCTGAGCATGATCCGGAGAGTCACCCAACCGGAACAGAGGAATCAAAGAAGAATACGCACGGCGCCTGGTGCAGGTATTCGTCGTGTCACGTGTAACCTACTCCGCCCCGTACCTCCAGCTTGCGAAGGCGAACCGCGAGACGCTGAACACGACGACAAGGAAAGCAGTCAAACTTGCCATGGGCATCCCAGTCTACTCGTCAACGCAGAAGGTGCTGGAAATGGGTGCCCTCAACACGGTGGAAGAGTTGGTGGAAGCACACCTATCCCACCAGAGAGTAAGGCTGAGCCGGACAGAGCACGGTCGGGCCGTCCTACGCAAGATAGGATGGCAAATTGAACAGCAACCGACAACGGAGCGGCTCCCCACAACGTGGAGAGACATTATTAAGACCAAGCCCTCCCCCGGAACATGCAGCCGGGTAGGAACGACGAGAGACGTTCTGCGCGGGCCAAGGCACTGGCTCGACAGCTGGAAGAGGACCACGAGGTTCTCTACGTGGACGCCTCGCTTCCCAATCACGGAACCAGAGAAACGCCGGTCGTCACCACCATCAATAAAGTGGTCACAGGCGCGTCGATACGGACGACGAACACAGCTGAAGCAGAAGAAGTGGCCGTGGCCCTCGCACTCGCACAAGCGGGAGTGAGGACCATGGTCACAGACACCCAGACCACCTACGCAAGCTACCGCAAGGGGAACATCTCTCCCGTGGCACTAGCGATCCTCACCAAATGCAAATCACCGGGATGGGCCGTTGAGCTCATGTGGGTCCCGGCTCACTCGCAAGTGGAAGGCAACGCACTCACCGACCACTATGCCCGATAACTGTAAATCCGGGCCGAGGACAAGGCAGAGCTACCGCACACCGTGACATGTTACAAAGAAATCACGAAAATGTACAGAAGTGGCAGGTGTAGGCTTCCCCGTCCGCATCCGCAACTCAGCCGAATGCAGCAAACAATCGTGCGACGCACGCAAGCGGGGTCGCTAGCGCATCCCGTGCTCTTGCACAAGAAGTTTACAACAGATCATGACACTTCATTCCCTTTTTGCAGATGGGTAAAAGGCACTCTAGCACACATCCTTGCAGAGTGCACTAAGCTCAAGAACACCCCACCATCCCTACCCGCCACCCTCCCCAGCCTCCCCCCCACGAGCGATGGGAGACCTTGTTGTCCAGCCCCGACCTACCGACCCAGCTCGCGCTGGCGGATAGGGGCCAGGAACTGCTGGACGCATATGGGAGCTGAGAAGAAGGTTCCACCCCATCTGGTGCCAGCACGCACCAACCGTTACTAAGAGCTCAGCACAAAAGTTGATTCTCTCTCTCTCTCTCTTGAGCCCCATGATATGGTAAATGGGAGGATAGATGAGACTATTTATCGTCACACAGTAAATGGTGGAAATAAGCTATAACAGGAAAAGTGTCAAGTCGGGAGGGGGAGACATACAAAGTTACACGTGTGAGTTATACTCAAGTACGCGGACTTTCAATCATTTACAAAGTTGCTCAGTATGCTCACAGAGGCATTCACCTGTGTACACTGTGGCACCTATTTCCCCTGACCCGGACGGGCCGCCAATGTAAGCTGACCCTGTAAATTTTTCACGCCCGAATTCTCTCGAGTGAGGCTAGCTTAGCAGGACTCTTCGAAGAACCATTAGGCATAGTTTGGGATATCATTGGTCTTAGCGAGTTTAAATGAACTGGTGAGGCTTATACAGTGCTGAGTAACGGCCATGTCTTCTGCTATAGAGGTCTCTCGGATAAGGACAAACCTGGCGTAGGATTCCTAATCCATATGAACATAGCGGAAATGTTAATGAAGTCTGCAGCATTCACGAGAGGGTAGCAGCAGTCGTAATGAAACTTAATTAGAGGTATAGATTAAAGGTAGTGCGCGCATAGTCATGACATCCGCCATGGTTGCTCAGTGGCTATGGTGTAGGGTTCCTGAGCTCAAACGAGGTCGCGAGATCAAATCCCGGCCACGGTGGCCGCATTTCGACGATGGTGAAATGCGAAAGCAGAAGTGTACTTGGAGTTAGGTACACGGTAAAAAGTCCCAGGTAGTCTAAATGTCAGAAGTTCTCCATTACGGCGTGCCTGATAATCAGAAAGTGGTTTCGGCACATAAAACCCATATATAATTTTTTAACCCAGTCATGTTGATGATCAACTAGATGAGTTAAATAACTTTGAATACGCGATAAAAAGTAGAAACTCAGTATACTGTAGTAATGGGCGACTTCACTGCAAAAGTGGGGGAAAAAGCAGACTGATGAGCAAGGAATTGGCAACTACAGCATTAATTCTAAGAGTACTAGAGCGCTGCTGGTAGAATTCGCGGGAAGGAATAAGTTGCGAATAATGACCACCTTCTTCAGGAAGCGTAGCAACAGAAAGTGGACTTGGAAAAGCCCTAATGTTGAACCAATAAATAGATTTCGTGCTTTCTGCCGATCCCAACATAGTGCAGGATGTATAAGTGTTAGGTAAAGTGCAGCGATCATAGCTGATTGAGGTCTAGGATTCGCCTGAATTAGAAGCGAGAAAGATCAAAGTTGGTCAGCAAGAAACAGGCCAAACTAGACGCAGTAAGGGTAAAAGCAGACCAATTTAGGCGGGTACTTGCAAAAAAAATTACATTATGGGGTATCAAGTGCCAAAACCACTTCCTGGTTATGAGGCACGCCTTAGCGGAAGACTCCGGAAATTTCGACCCCTTGGGGTTCTTTAATGTGCTCCTAAATCTAAGTACATGGTGGTTTTCGTATTTCACCCCCATCGAAATGCAGCCTCCATGGCCGGGATCAGATCCCGCGGCCTCGTGTTCAGCAGCCCAACACCATAGCCACTGAGCAACCACGGCGGGTACTTGCAAAGAAATAGGCAACCTTAGACCAGAGAGATCAAGATTACATAGTGGTAATAAGTGAAACCATAACTACGCTTTCTCCGAAGCAGCCATCGAAGTGGGAGGCAAGGGACCAAGGCAACCCTTAGGCAAGCTCTCCCAAGAACCTAATGAGGACCTAATAAAGAAACGACAAAGAATGAAAGCCTTAAACTCAAGAAATATGATAGAACTCGAGGAACTGTCAAAACTGATCAGCAAGGAAAAAATAGGATATTGTTACGTGTAGCTGATTCCCAATGGTACTTACAATTTACTTACAGGGGAGCTAACAGGGCCAAAATGGCGACGCTCTATCAAACGGGCACACACGTCGTCTTCCTCCTCCTTAGTGCAGCCACACTGTGGTCGCTGTTCCGTATCATCACCTCCGTCAGTAGAAGCACCTTCCCGATGCTGATACTACACATCCGCGGTGAAAGGTGTGTGGTGTGGCTTTAGTCTTGCCACGATAACGATGTCACTTGCAGCTGATGATGACGCTGAGAGGTCGGCGGGTATGATTTCATACGTGACAACGGTCACTTGTCGCACCACACGGTATGGGCCAGTGTAGCACGACAGCAGCTTTTCGGAAAGGCCCACATGTCGAATGTCGAATGGATGACCAGAGAAGCCCCAGAGAAACAGGAGAAAAGTGCGCGTCGCGATGGTTGCAATCATACAGGCGTGTCTGATGCTCCTGTGAGGACTCGAGATGGGTGCGGGCGTATTCAGTGGCTGAACCTGTGGGCGAGGGCAGCAAAGTGTCCAAGGGTAATGCGGGTTTTTGGCCATATTGGGGATAGAATGGTGAATAACCGGTGGTGTCGTGACGCGATCGTCACATATGGTAAGTGAAGATCGCAGTCGTGGTGGTCGGTAGCAACGTACTTCAAAAGCATGTCGGTGATGATCCGCTTGAGGCGCTCAGTGAGTCCGTTGGTTTGTGGGTGGTTGGACGCACTGAATTTGTGCTTTGTTGAGCAGGAGCGGAGGGCGTCCTCGACGACTGCCGAGACAAAGCTGCGGCCATGGTAAGTGAGTGACTGGCGCCGAGAACTGTGCATGAAAATGATGTCATAGAGAAGAAAGTCAGCAACGTCAGTAGCACAACTTGTCGGGAGGGCTATGGTGATTGTGTACCACGTAGCGTAACCATCACCGACGGCGACCCATTTACTTCCGGAGCCGGAGAGAGGAAATGGTTCAAGAAGGTCTAGACCAACACGGAAATATTGTTCGGTGGGATGTCGATCGGTTGAAGACATCCACCTGGAAGTTGGGAGGGCTTCTTGACAAGCGACAACGTAGCGCCGCACGGAGCAGGCTTAACCTGGCCAAAAGAACCGACGGCGTACACAGTCGTATGTGCGCGAGACGCCCAAGTGGCCAGCCAAGGAAGCGTCGTGAAGTTGGTGGAGGACAGCCGAACGCAGCTGGAATGGAATGACGAGCAGAAGGTCAGGGCCGTGTGGATCGGAAGTGCAGCGGTATAATGTCCCCTCCTTGAGGAGAAACTTCCGGAGAGAGGTGTCACCAGGCGGTGACTCCAGACGGTTGATGAGGGCTCGTAATGAAGGATCGCGGCGTTGCTCGTTGCCGATTTGAAGCAACTGGGACACAGAGAAAACGGAAGCGATGGCGTCCGCATCAGCCGATTCGTCGACGGGGTAGTGGCACAATCGGCATCCTGGTGCAGCATCCCGTCTTATATACCAGGGAGAAGGTATATTCTTGCAGGCGTAAGGCCCAGCGAGCTAGTCGTCCCGTGATGTCCTTGAGGGAGGATGGCCAGCAGAGAGCGCGGTCATGAGCGATGACACCGAATTGGCGTCTGTAGAAGTATGGACGAAACTTCGCCACAGCCCACAGAAGAGCGATCCATGCGCGCTCTGTGAGTGAATAATGGCGCTCGCCGGGTGATAGAAGTCGGCTGGCATAGGCTATAACGCGATCATCTCCACGCTGGCGTTGTACTAACACTGATCCTATGCCGTGACCACAGCCATCAGTTCGAACTTTCGTTGAGGCAGACTGGTCAAAGTGGACCAGAATTTGAGGCCTGGTAAAGAGAGTAGTGAGCTGCGAAAAAGATGGGGCATGTTCAGGACCCCAAGAAAAGGGGGCGTCTTTCTTCAAGAAGTCGGTAAGGGGACGTGCGACAGTCGGAAAATCTTTCACAAAGCGTCGGAAATAAGAACACAGCCCTACGAAACTATGAACGTCCTCGGTAGACTTCGGAGCAAGAAAGTTCGTAATGGCGCGAATTTTGTGCGGGTCAGGTCGCACGCCTCTTGCATCCACGAGGTGTCCAAGGACGATGATTTGGCGGCGAGAGAAGTGACATTTTGACGAGCACAAATGGAGACTGGCGCGGCGTAAGAAGTCAAGAATCGCTGTGAGACGGTCTAGATGCGTGTCGAATGTGGGCGAATAAACGATCACGTCGTCCATGTAGCACAAACAGGTGGATCATTTGAACCCCATGAAGCAAAGAGCCCATCATTAGTTTGAAGGTGGCGGGTGGGTTACAGAGACCCAAAGACATTACCTTGAACTGATAAAGACCGTCAAGGATAAAAAATGGAGTCTTCATTCCGTCCATGTCGTCGACGGATATGCTGCCTGTAACTGGACAGCAAATCGATAGAGGCGAAATAGGTGGCACCTTACGGGCAGTCTAGAGCGTCATCAATAAGAGGCAAGGAGTACACGCCCTTTTTTGTGATTTTGTTCAGGTGCCGTTAATCTACATAAAAGCGCCACGTTCTATAGTTCTTTTTGGCAAGTATGACGGGAGAAGCCTAGGGACTACAGGAAGGCTCGATAATGTCCCTTTCAAGCGTCTTTTTTAATTCCTGTTGGATAACAACTCGTTCCGGCGCCTGTGACTAGGGTTCGCATCGCCAGTATTTATGCGATAGTTTCAAGTAAAAAATGTTGCGATAGCCTTCAAGAACACGGCAAAGGGCTTCAGCTTGAGCAGGTGTAAGGTCGGAGGCGTAGATGAAGTGCCGCCAGCAGGAGTCGAAGTTGCACTGTTGCCGTTGCGACCGCTGCGAAGCGCCATGACGGGTACGGGGAACGTCCGCCTCCACCAAATTAATGTTACGTGTAGCTGAAGCCCAATGCTATATACAATTTATTCACAGGGAAGATAACGGAAGGTCAAAATAGCGATGCTATATCAAACAGGCATACACATCGTCTTCCTCCTCCTCAGTGCAACCACACACTGGCGGCTGTTCCGTATCAATATATTCGAAATTATAACGTAAGGACTGAGGAAGCAGTAAGTAATGGACGAAACAAAAAAAAACTTAAGTGAGAAGGAAGCTTCGCATACAACAAACCGACATATATGCACTGAACGATAAGTATTGTAATGTCATCAGCAATCTAGAAGGTTTAGTAAAAGCAGGGGACGAATTCTACACAGGCCGGTATAGTACCGAAGAGCCACCATACCTCCATTCGCAGTAGCAATAAACAGGTGACAGAGACTCCTCCTATACCTAGCCATGAGGTTAGGAGGGTCTTGCAAGACATGAAACGGGGAAAAACGGAAGAAGATACAATAACAGTAGATTTATTTAAAGATTGAGGAGAGATAGTACTTGAAAAGCTTGAGGCCTTTTATACGAAATATCTCATGACTTCAATGGTCCCGGAAAACTGGAAGGATGCCAACATTATGCTGATTCAAAAAATGGTCGACGTTACAGAATTTCAAAATTACAGTCCTGTTAGCTTACTCCAAGTATTATATGAAGTGTTCACCAAGATAATTTCCAATAAAGTAAGGGCAACACTGGACTTTGTGCAACAAACGGAACACGCTAGCTTCAGAACGGATACTCTACAATGGATCACATCCATGTCAAATAGGCGATAATCGAGAAATCTGCAGAATACCATCAGCCTCTCTATACGGATTTCATATATTACTAAAGGCATTTGATTCAGCAGAGATACCAGCAGTCATAGATGCATTACCTTATCAAGAAATACAGGACGCTTACATAAAGCCTTAGAAAATATCTACAGAGATTCCACAGCTCCCTAATTTCTCCACAGGAAAAGTAGGAAGATACCTATAAAGAAAAGGATCAAACAAGGAGACACAATCACTCCAACGCTATTTACTGCGTGTTTGGAAAAACTATTGAACAAAATAAATTGTGAAGGCTTAAGACCGAAGGTGAAAGGGAAATATATCGGCAATCTTCGGTTTGCCGATGACATTGCCAGGTGACGTAACACAGGAGAGGAGCTACAACAAATAACTGAGGACCTCAACGGAGAGAGTGTAATAGCGGGGCTGGAGATTAATATGTGCAAGACGAAGATACTGATGAACCGCCGGCCAAGGAATAAAGCGTTCAGGATAGCCAGTCAGCCTCAAGAGTGTAAAGGAGTAGGTTTACTTAGGTCAATTAGTAACAGGGAAGTGTGATTATGAGAAGAAAATTTACAAAAGAATAAAAAAGGGTTGGAACGCAAGCTGCAGACACTGTCAGCTCCTGGGTGGAAACTTGTCATTATAATTAAAACGGAAGGTACAAAATAAGTGCAGTTTACCGGTGGTGACATATGCGTCCTTTACAGACTGACAAAGAAGCCTAAGAACAAGCTAAGCACCGCGCAAAGAGCGACGGAAAGAAGAATGTTAGGCGTAACCTTCAGAGACAGAAAGAGCGCAGTTTTGATCAGAGAGCAACGGGGATAGCCGATAATCGCATTGACATTAATAGAAAAATATCGAGCTCGGCAGGTCATGTAATGCGTAGGTTAGATGATCGGTGTTCCATTCGGGTTACAGAATGGGTGCCAAGAGAAGACAAGCGCAGTCGAGGGCGGCCGCAGACTAGGTGGCGCGACCCGATATAGAAATTCACGTGCGCTAGTTGGAATCGGTTGACGCAGGACAGGGGTAATTGGAGATCGCAGGGAGAGGCCGCCGTCCTACAGTGGTCATAACATAGGCTGCTGCTGCTGATGATAATGGTGATGATGATCATGATTTTACTTGCAACCCTGGCACAACAAGAAGAAAAGGCCTAATGCAAAGGCAGAGAGTGGGCCTCCGCAAGGGTTACGCACACTACGTTCAACTATGACCATTGTGGGGCTCCACTCTTCTTGCACGGACGCTAGCCAATTTATAAGATTATCATTCTTTGTCATTCCAATGTCAACTGAACTGACCGATAGCTAAAGGTTTTAGATTTCAGGATAAGTTTTTCTTATACATTTCCAATTACTTGAACTTGAGCCAGGTGGATATTTTGATTTTATTGTTGTGATTACGTGTTTTCTGCCATTATCCCTCTGAATCGCCTACCGAAATTAGCATGCGTTTTCTATTTATCAGGTGAATGAAAAATAAGAGCCATTTGTGCTCGTGATGCGAACCACGTGTCAATGCTTTCCTTCTGATTCATTCTGCTGGCTCAAATGTGACCAAAAGAAGGATTGTCAATGTGTGTTTCAAGACTGCCTCGGAAGTATTTTGCCATCATGATAGATGTAAGCTTAAGACAACATGTTGTTCATCTTTCACAGGCTTGTTATTGGAACCATACAATTCGCCATACAGCTTACGTATGGCGAAGCATCTAATATATTTAAAAGCAGAGATGATTAGTGGTGCATTTCCATCAACGCATTGTGATAATAGCAAAACGTCGGCGATCTCCTGCATTATTACAATATCATAGATGCTAGAGATTTCACAACACGCAAATGTAAGAACATCTTCTTCAGCGAAAAATACGCAGATGCGACAATACAAATGCAGAGCTAAACGTCAGTGTCTTCAAACATTGTAAGAAAAAAGCGCGCCACCAAGTAAGATAAAGTACCTTGATGCCATAGTATCAGTAGTATCGTGAGGCTGGTTAAATATGGGGCAAATAGGGCGCTCTCCAAATGACTAGTTTGCGCAAAGGAATCCATAAATAAATAAAACTGGGGGATGGCTTGCTACGCATTTCAAAGATTGTGACGGTTTGCGGAAGCTCCATTCCTGCGCGTACATCGCAATGGAAGCCAGTTTTCACGATAGTTTATCTAGGTACAAAGCCTATTGTGTTTCAAGAGCAACTGTCTCAGTAGGGTATGCATTTTCTTGTTTGAAAAGAGGTCATACTTCGAGAAAATACCGAACCTGTGAAATAACATATCATCAGCGTAGATATTAAATTTAGCAGTGGAGTTACCGTTATATATACCATTAAGGCACATTAAGGCAACCTTCATATGTTGCAAAACGCTTGAACACATAATCACTTCACACGTGTACAGCCACCTTGACGCTCACAATTTCATTTTTTTCTAATCAGCATGGTTTCAGGAAGAGATTTTCCTGTGACACAATTATATGAACTAACCAATGACTGGCACTTTAACATGGACTGCAACCTTTAAACTCACTCTATATTTCGTGAACTTTCTAATGCTTTTGACCGCATGCCCTAGTGCCTCCTAATTTCTAAATTATTTGTCCTACGACTTGGCTCTTTAACATTATCCTGGACTCGTAACTTTTATTCTTTTCGATAACAGTTTACTGTTAACAATTTTTCTTCCCCGCCTTCTGTTAGCTCTGGTGCGCCTCAAGGCAGCGTCCTCGGGCTCTTACTCTTCTTAATCTACATTAACGACTTACCCAACCAGATTATTTCCTGCATGCCCCTTTTTGCCGACGACTGCATAATCTACTGTTATATTCACACGACTCACGATTACTTGGCACTTCAAGCAGACCTTAACCTTATCGCTAACTGGTATAACAATTGGCTGACGACACTAAACTTTGCAAAGTACGAGGTGATGTGCTTCAGCCGAAAATGTGTAAATTCTAAATTTTCCTATCATCATAACACTATGCTTTCCCACAATTCATCATCCTGGTACTTTGGTGTTCTTCTTACAAAGAATCTTTCATGGGTCTCACACATCGCTTCTACATGCGCCAAAGCATCTCGTTCTCTTGGCTATCTACGACGCAACTTGCGAAATGCCCCGACAAACATGCAAAAACTCGCTTTCCGAACATTCATTTTAGCCACAGTTGGAATTCGCCTCCTCGATTTTGTCCCCTCATCAAAATTACCGAATAAGTATGACGGAGAGTATACAAAATAGCGCAGCCTGGTTCATATCATGTAACTACGATATAAACTCAAGCATTACACAAATTAAACTAGACCTTGTACGGCCGCTGTTAGATATCCACCGCAACATCGCTCTTTTGCGCTTATTCCACAAATATATTTAAACTAATAAACGAATCCGGTCACAACTGAAAATTCCCCACTCTTTTCATGCAGAATACATAATCAGTTCAGTTTCATGCGCATATTACGCAGATTAGCAGATTTTACGCCACATAGGCATTCTACTCGCTACTCAGTTTTCCTTTTTTTTGCCGTGCCTGTTGTCTATCTTCAAGGATACTTCGCTCTTCGATCACTTGATTTAATGATAGTAGCATGTTAGCGACCGTAACAACACGACGGCCGAATACTCTGCATCTGGTTAAAATACTTACCTGCTCTCTTTTTCGCTTTATCTTTCTCTTTCTCAGTTAAGCCCTTATGCACCATTAAGCATTGATATATTTGGACGTGAGCAACAGGGCGCCCCAACACTGTCGGCGGGAAAGAAATTCCCGGGCTTTTGTGCTTTTAGCGCAGTGGTGCTGCGTTTACAAACGCCCTTTTGCGTCATGCGCAATCAGGGTGATGAACGTTGTATATTTTCGCACAGTCGAAAGCCAAAAGGATAATGCTTGGAATGAAACACGTGTGGACGTTACCTGTATATTTTCACGAGTGCGTCACCCTTTTCGGGATATGTTGCCCACAGGATCAGAATGTGGGCTCGCTCATAGAGCCCCCAAAAATGAATCTTTTGTCACCTGAATCTTTCAAATGCAAAAACCATCATAAAGTTGAGAACCACCTCTCTCTGTACACTGGTCACTCATCGTGAAAGGCTATTCTTTTCTTGCTGTTGTTGTTGTGGGGCTGTGTTCATCTTCTAAATGTTTAAAAAATTTCGCAACTATACGAGCACGTCTTATGTATCAAGCAATCAAACGGACATTTTTGCACAAAACCTAAGTGGCCTCCTTTCTGAAAAGAATGTATTTGTAACATCTTATGATATGATACCTGCCGAAGAGCAAGCACAGTGATATGAACGCTTTATTACAAGAATAATTTGGCTCCCCTTTATACTTAGCTTTATATACCACCAAACTATGTTTGAAGCGTGAGTTAAAACGTACGAAACGAAGTTGAAACCCCCAACGTATGCGGATACCCAATTCTGTACTTGTGCCTCTGCATTACAAGGATGTCGCCTGCTTTGTTGGAGAACAGGACGGAAATTGGTGCGGAAAAAAAACCGTTCATTCTGAACGTCTTCTCCAAGTAGAATCGATACTTATCTGGTGCTATAATGCAAACAACTTGCCTAGTATTTTTCTATTGATGATTACATTACCGCATGAGCATTTCCATTTCACATATGTATACTCGCACAGATATTGCTCAACCGTGTATGAACCTTAATTCAATATACCAACGAAGATGATTGTGAAACAATTATGCCAGAGTAAACAATCAAGACTATAGGCTTCTTAAAAAGAGCTGACACAAACTTGGCATATGTAGAGAACATTTGCAACACAGAAACATCCTCCTTCCCTGAATTTAAACTAAAGAGTTGGGTTTGTAGCGGCCGTCCACCGCTATTCGTTGTCCCCGCTTCTGAGAAATCCAGTTACCTTGCCTTGCCTCCACGCAAGGGTCAGCGACCTATGCTCTTTCTTGGACGCTGCCCGACTGGGACGCCACCACAGCCACTCGGCAAACATGTTTTTACTTAGGATTAAAGCCAGTCGACTTTGCGTTCTCCAACCTGTCAAAATGTCTATTACTTGCCTCTGCTAAAGAACCTTCCAATAAGTGGTGACCCCGGACATTTACGTTATTTTTTTCGAACACTGCCATGAATGGCGCTGCTGCTACTCCTGCTCACAAAAGAACGCCACAATTACGTCTCCTCTCGTCGGCGCATAGCTTCAGCTTACCAACTCATGGCGCAAGAATCCCAGAGTTTTGTTTATGCAAGTACAGGCCCGTTTTCAACTCCGGTGCATCACTTCTCCGACAGGAAGGTGCCTGCACGTCGTCGCAGCGCTACTCTTGGACATCACCGATGTCATGGTAGACTTGCTTCGAGTTCGCTTTCAGCCACAGCTTACGACAAGCTGAAACGCATCATCCTACAGTACCTCGAGCCATCGCAACAGAGTAGGCTCCAACAGCTCCTCTCCGAGAAACTCCTGCGCCGGTTGAGTCAGTTATGGGGTGGCCACTCTGTAAACGGGAGCCAGCTTCCAATTTTGCGCGAGCTTTTCTTGCTGCGCTTCCGCAAGCATGATGCTGGCGGCTTCCGACGAGACGTGCCTCGATCGACTGCCTGCACTCGCTGATCGTATATGAGACTGCTCGTCTGCGGCACAGCTACCTACGCCGCTCCGAAAGCTTCAGAAACAGGGGACCGTTTCTCGCGCCTGGAGGGAACAGTCGACCACATTACTATTGCACTAAAGAAGCTCACAACGGGGGGCAACATTGGCTACCTACTTCGGCACAACCATTCGCCTTCACAGTTTCGCAGGGCACCCAGAAGCTTGCCGCGGTAGTTGTGCTGGTACCACCATTGCTTTTGAGAACAAACAAATCGCTGCACCCAGCCCTGTTCCTGGACGAGAAACGCACCAGCCAGTCGCGAAGGGCCGATTTACGCTCAAACCGCCCATGGCCGCACGCCGCACCGCAAGCCAGCGGTCCGCCAGTAATGGCCGACGTGAGGTCACTAGAGGCGCTCGTGAACTTTTGCCTCCGTGCGGCGACCGCACAAATATGGCGCTGCTTCGAAGCGAAGCAGGGCGCAAGGCCTAGACCCCTAGGCTGCAGCGGCAGTTTGGTTTTTGTGTGGATTATTGTGATGATTGCAAGAGCTATTCAGCACTTGCAATGCTATTTGTCTAACGCAACAAGCAGCTGTACTCTTCCTGACAGTCTTCAGTACGTGCGATCGCCAAAGGAAACAGACGGTTGTGTGTTGTGTTTATGCGAGGATCGGAAGGAATGAAGCCGCCGATATCGTGTGTTTTAGGCCGTTTTTTGCATGTGCATTACAAACGTGGAGGCCATCGCATACACCTGCATTCTAAGCATGACACTAGTTCGGTACGCGCCAAAATGAGAAGATTTGCTATCGCCCACATCAGCATATAGTGTTCGTAGGTGTTGTGTGCGCGCGCTTCATCGATGCGAAGATTGCACGTTTGTGCAGTGCTGGTTTGTGTTTCAGAAGTGATGACACAATGCGTAGCGATGAGCTTCATTGTCGTCTCATTGCAGGCATTCGTAATGTGCTCTTTGTGTCTTACTTCGTGTGAGCTGTTTTACCGGCTGCGATGCGCATTGGTGACCGCGAAGACGTACACAATGTTCGAGCGCTAGGGTTCTTACTTTTACGAAGCGTAAGTGTACTGTGATATGTACGTGCAATGTTTCGCAGTGGTGCTAGGCGTATAAGTGTTCGCTTCATGCAATATGCATATGTTCTGAAGCAAGCAGTGCATAAGCGTTGCGGGCGAGTTTTGGTTACGGCCCTTTCTGCCTCGTTCACGTATCTTGTGTGTTTTTCAGAAGTTATTTCTGTGCTATGAAGGCAATATAAGGAACAGCTTAAAAGTTACATGAGTACATGCGCGCTGTCGTGAAATGTGGACGCGCGTGTGCACTGTTCTCATGAACCCAAATTTCGGGCACTCTTCATTTTTGTCATGGGCACATAGGTGTAAACAGCAGAAATCCTGAGGCGTATTTCTAGATTAAGCAAAGTATACATTCCTATACTGCGAGATTTGAGCGCCTTGCATGTGCAAGAAATTCAGCTGCTTGTTTCTTGCTAGTGTCTGAGTACACACTGTTAGTGCCAACACCAGTGGCACAGCATGATAAACACATAATGGGTGAAAACTAGATACTTCATTTTGATTCTTGACAATTTGTATTTTTTGATAAAAAGCCATATGCATGTTTTAACAAAGCATGAAGATGACAACACAACTGGTATGGTCAATATATGATTTGAGGATTGTAGCAGAAGAACTTAAAGAATGCGGGCCCAGAAGGAACGACTATAGTCGGATACAACTTAAGAAAAAAGGGAAGGCACCGCCCAGGTGACGAAAGCGCGATGTCAAATTGCCTCCATGACTAAAGTAATTCCACTCGGAAAATCGTGCTTCTGGAACGTGCGATTCTAGCTATAAATAAAGACGTTTATATTTTGATAACTGGTTTAGTAGAGCTCTCATGTGCTACAGCACATGCCGGATCGCGACCCAAAAATAACCCCTTGCCTTCCACAACGCCGCCCGTCGTCTGCTTTTTAGCTTCATGCAAGTGACAAAAATAGAAAGAGCATCTCTGGCTTTTGCGCTTGTTTGCATGTACACGGCACATTTACTACTCCTGTTCCAAGCTTCAAATGAATCAGTTGCTATTGAACAAGTACTTATATAAAACAATGCATTTATCGCAACCATTACAAACTCAAGATGCTCGGTGTCAGCGAAAGCACTGTGTTCAAGGAGAGGAGGTAGGTCAAAGCTTCGCATATTTCGGGTGGCAAACTGTCGACACCCTCGCGAAAGTGCCCACGAAATGCGGAGAAAAGAAGACGCAGCACGAAGTATGACACGTTGTGCACACCGAGGTCGTGTGCAGGATTTCTTTCGCCGCACCGAGATACCGACGGTCGAGAAGCTCACTAACGAGTTCTCGAAGCGTATATGGTGTTATGTTTGCGCCCTGGCATTTGTCTGACGGAAGGCCAGCGCTATGGCGTGTCGACCGTGAAGGCAGCATTCATCCCCGCATGGTCCCTGTAGCGGGCACACGACTACGTGCACGGCTCGGATTTCCCCGACGCTGCACGGCGTCCACGACGGAACCAGCCACCGGATCACGGACTGCTATTCGGCCCCTCCCCGTGCCGGCAGCAATGCAACCCCCCCCTTCTTTGTCAAGCAGTGCCCGCACCACGAACTACTCCCACTGTGTTTGGGACGTTTTCCAAAGGAGGGCTGTATTTCGACCCTGTGCTTTGCAGTTGGTTCCCTTTGTCCTATGCGGGCCATAAAACTTCCCCGGCGCACCATTCTGACTGACTGCCAGATCGGCCCGACGCCGCAGCGCGGTTTGAGGAAGTACCGGCCACCGAGAGTGGCGTTAGGACCACGGAGGTTGCCCAGACCCTCTCTCTCTCGACCTTGTTTTGTCCTTAGAAACTGTCTGGTGAATCTGTGGACTGAGGGGTGTTATTTAAGCAGCTTGCAGCTGCTCTGTTGGTCTCCCTCCTGATAACGACGACAACATGTAAACATTATATAAAGAATTCTTCACCGAGAAAGCACTCCTTGTCTCTGACGGCGTGAAGTGGGGTCCAGACCTCCTGCCAGCCACACATACCTCGACACACGGAATAATGGATCTCCCATCACTGAAGTGGTGTACTGTGCGTCACCTGCTTGTTGAGGTCTGATTCAAGCACGAGAAGAGGAGCCGCAATTCGCTGCTGACCGACCGGGATGACATCGCTGAATGGCAGAATCGCTACCTTCGTGGCGTGGAGCGCTACGGGCAGAAGGCCGAAAGATCTTTTTTCTGGACGAGACATGGGTGACGGCGGTACACACTGGGTCGATCGTGTGGACAGACATCGTCGTGCAGAAGCGCGGACACCTATACGCTCGAACAAATGGCCTGTCAACGGGTCTGAAACAACCTTCTGGAAAAGGCCAGCGCCTGATTGTGACGCACATTGGCAGCGAGGATGGCTTCGTCGAAAGCTGCTTAGATATATTCTGAGGCCTAAAAACAAGCGACTACCACGAAGAAATAGATGGCAATCAATTTGAGGGATGGTTTAATGACGTTCTGCAGAAGTTTCCTGCTGGTAGCGTCATTGTTTTGGGCAATGCACCTTACCATTCCCGGGCGAGAAGAGAAATTGCCGTCAACAGCCTGGGAGAAGGAAAAAATACAGGAGTTACTCAAAAACAAAAACATCACCTACAGCGAAAGGGTGGTTAAAACGCAGCTGCTTGAGTTGGCAGCATCTGTAAAGCCACGCTTTCTGAGCTACATCGCAGATAATGCAGCTGAAAGGGCCGGTAGGATCGTACTCGGGCTCCCACCATACCACTGCGAATTTAATCCTATCGAGCTCGTGTGGGCAAAGGTAAAAAATGGCATAGCTGAGGACAACAGAGGCGTCAAGCTGTCCACGGTCAAAGACGTCTTGAGGGAAAAAAATCAAGCACATAACGGCGGAAGACTGGAGGAAAAAACTTCATCATGTGATGGACCTGGAGGCAAAGTTCAGGCTTGATACGTCTGCAAGTGACCATATGCAACCCCTCATCATCCAACTAGGTGAAGATGAGAGTGAAGAAAGCGACTGCAAGCTGTCCAGCATTGAGCCACTCTATGAAGCATAACGGCTTCTTTTTCATAAAAGAACAGCCCTTATTAGGGCTACCAAAATATTGCCGGTGGGTTTGCAGCAGCCAAGCATTCTTCCGTGACCTCTCAAATAAATAAGCAGTTCATTTGGTGACATATTCCTTTAATGGAAGCCCAATTCTGAAATCGCAAAGTCCTGCACAGACCGTGCTCAATATAAGTATTGGCACGGAAACCTGCTGAAATGTTGGAAAATCTGAGTGCAAATACAGCTGTTAACCCTGAATAACTATGCAGGGCCCAAAATGCTCATTCGGGCAGCCACTGTCCAGCTTCACACGAAAAAGCAGTAGTCAACGTGAAAGTGACAGCCACACCAATGTGCACGCCAAAGCACATTGTGCTTTTCGTGAAGTTGTGCTGCCTGTACTGTAATTTCCAGCCCATTGAGATGACTAATGCTAATGTCAGAAGGCCCGAAATACTGTATTGGGCAGCCACCTACGAGCATGACGGACCCTGTGATGAAATAACAGTCGTCAGGGCATGCTTGAAAGACACCTTTAGCATCTGCACTTAAAAGCGCAGCCATGTCGTAGACATTGTAGGTGAAACAGCAGCAGTCAACGCGAAATTTACCGCCCACTTTAGCAGTTTGTATGCAAAAGCACATTCATGTGGTCGCATTCTTTATTTTGGTTATATGGCTCAGGCAAGTAATATGGACAAGAGAACAATTATCAAACATCATTAGCTTAGTGAGGACCAAAATACTCATTTGGGTAACTATTAATAGCAGTAGTCGAGGGCACGCTTGAAAGGCACCATTAGCAGTCTGCACGTCAAAGCACAGTCAAGCTGTCGCCACTGTCGGTGAAACGGCAGCAATCAACGCGAAAAGGACAGCCACTGTTGGCAGCTTGCATGCAAACACACATTAATGTGGTGGCATTGTTTATTTTGCCTACCTGGCCCAGGCAAGTAATGCGAATAAGAGAACAATTATCAAACATCAATAGCTTAGTTAGGCCCAAAATACTCAGTCGGGTAGCTATTAATAGCAGTAGTCGAGGGCACGCTTGAAAGGCACCATTTGCAATCTGCACATCAAATCACAGTCATGTCGCAGCCATTGTTGCATTTGTTTATCTAACCGGGCAAGTAACACCAATGTAAGCACAATTATTCACCCTAAATAGCTGTGCTAACGTTGTTTGTACTAAAAAATGCTGAGTGAAGTTCAGTGTGTTTTATTGAGGCAATTATTTAATTCACAAGCCATCGGCATAGCGATCAACGGCCAGGTTCAGGCAATGACATTTGTGTAGTAATAAATAGTGAAAGTTGCAAAAGCACTCAGTGCACTGCTTTGTCGGGCTCCATTCACTGAAAAATGTGTTTGCAACGACGAAAGCATCAGACAGGAAATGATACCCCACTGCACAATGTTATTCATGTTGAATATTTTTACGACCATATGTGATGGGCAGCGAAACCGTCTGTTTACTAAGACTGAATGCATGAAAAATGCAACAGCATAGCAAGGTATTGTTTTGCAATATGCAGCCTTTCATGTGCGCTTTTGGCGAGCTGCCACACGCACTGATGCATAAGCATGAACAGAGGTAAGAGGCAAAGTACTGTGCAACCCACATGACGCTTTTAAAAAAATGTATATCTAAACCTTTCTGTTTTCATAGGCGACAAAATTTGTTTCGAGCAAGTTCGTTAATCACATTGCAGCAACAACACAAGAAGCAAGGACAGAAAACACAGCGAGTAGGCAGATTGAAAAGACGAGGTAGACCAGTGAGACGGGTTTTAATGAGATGGAAGAGGCCAGCCTTGCAGTGTACAGGAGTTAGTGCTTTGAATGAGATTGGTTAATGAAAATGTGTAAAGACTTTGCTAAAAAAACTAGCAAAAACAAATGCTAATATAAAATAAAAGGACAGAAGTAAGAGTAAGCGCAAACACGCATGGTAGCAGGCACTTGTTCACACACAAATGCGAAAACTAAGAAAACCTCGAATAGAAATAAATTGGGGAATTAAAAAAATTTACATACGCAAGAAAACACACACATTTACGAACAGACGAGGGTATAGGTATCATAGGAGTGGGTTCGCAAGCTGCTTTACCTACCTTCTTGTATGTTTTTTTAACCGTTCTCTTAACATTGTCGTGGGAATTTTTAATTGCAACATATCACGAGAATCGAAAAGCAGCGTGAAGCTATGTTGTGGGAAACCATATCGAGTGCTGGCAACCCAACTTGTGCGTGACTGTGCCACAGCACGCATTCTACAGCTTGTGCGCGTGGTGAGCACTGGTGGAAAGCAATCAATCGACGGTGCTACACAATGCTCGAAAACCGCCGTTAGACGCTCGGCTATCTCACTGCTGACAATGATCGTTCATGCTAAGTTGATGGCGAGAAATCTTTGCGCTGGAGGCTTCTTTTGCAAATATTTTCTGTTGAGATGCTCGTAAGTTTGTTTCATGCGAGCACGCTTTTCTCATTTCTCCTGAGAATGGTCTTGCTCCATCGCTTCACCCCGTCCAACGAGAAACGCAGAGACAGTACACGAACACACGCCGCTGACAGTAGGCACCAGACCTTGGCAAACTTTCTTTGTCGTAACTCGTAATTTCATGAAGTACAAGTCCTGAAAGGATCGAGGATAGGCTAACTCGGGAGATCCTTGAGGCATTCGAGATAAGTAAAACAGGAGCGTAATGTGTAAGCACACCGTCAGTGGCCTTGACAAGAAAGGAAGTCATCTTATTGAGACAGCCTCAGATGTATAAGAGAAGGGATATGGCGATGAAATAAATAATAACGGGAATTTCAATCAAAAAATCAGTTGACAGTGTAGCTGCGTACTCGTCTAATTGTTCCTTCTGTGTCCATGTTCCTTAAGTTCTGCTGCTACAATGCTCGAAGAATAACCAAGTAGCCCAGTTAAACACCCTTTTGTCAATATATGATATTCTGTTGGCTGCTGGAGCATGTAGTATGTATGTAAGTGTCCAAACCATTATTTTAAGCTGTTGTATTGCATAAGGATGTGTGAATATTTGCAACTATTTAATTATGCATCGAATAGTGCTCTATTCGATTCGGTGGTCACCTTTTGTTAATGTGAATATTGTTTTCATACGTTTCGGGTATTTCAAAATGTCAACTACACCCACATAAACATTAAATTGCAGAAAATTACGGTAAATTTTCACCATGATAGGCGTGCTATAGCCATAAAACATGAGAACTTGCTTAGAGGAGCAGGCTAGGTTACTCAGGCAGCCACACTTTACAGGCTCTGCAGTGATCATTTGCATCCTCTGAAGAGCCCTGTGCATGCGAATAAAGTACTTGTTTGCTCGTATGCTCAGTTTGTGTTTTTCAAATACAATACTTAGCAAGTTACTATAATATTACAGAAATTTGCTAACTACAAAAATACACGGATATAAAGTTTATGTTAATTATGATAATGGCTATTCATTTTTAGACAAGTGTTCGATTCAATTTGCTTCTGGCACTATACTATTCGGTCCCAAAAATCCTTACTTACTTACCTCTAATATTGCATCTTTTTTGTGCTGTCTTTCACATGTGCATTGCAAACAAGGCTCACATAAATGTGCACTCAAAGCATATTACATATAATTTCAAAGAAATTCCCAGTGGGCTAGTTGGTTCGACATAACACTGTTGCCCAAACTGACGAAGGGACAGGACTTAAGAGAGAAAAACAATGCATGACACCCAAGTGCAAACTAACAACTGTTTTATTTTTCAGAAAATGAGACCTTCATATAGCCTACTCACATGTTCAAGGATGTTCTCTTTAGTCTAACCATGCCATCTATTGTGAGTCATTAAGTTGATCTTTTTGCTGACTGATATAGATGGCACATGGGGTCACCTTGATGTTGTAGGCTTCCATGACTTCTTTTTCTTTGGTTAGTACATTTGAGCAAGATTCCCATCCTGTGGAAGATATCGCATGAAGCGCAGTGCATGGCAAGGTCTCTGGGTGCATGTATCAGACTGCAGTTGTATAGGTGGTCACACAGTCAATCATTTACGCACCTGCCTGTTTGGCCCATGTAATCAGCCCCACGTGTCAAAGGTATGTTGTTAGACCATGTCTATCGTGCATTCAGTCAATCCTTTAACGTGGCTTATAGTGCATGCATTCAGGGTATTCCTTTCGCTGGTCATTCCATTTACTTTTGAGCACATTTCCTTTAGCATTTGTCGTGCCGTGAGGGCCACTCGTTCGCTCGGTTAAACTGAGCGAACGAGTTCAGCAAAAGATGAGAGCAAAGGCAGCATGCAGTGGGAGACTAAAAAATCGGCAAGTGAGAAGAGGCATGAGGAGGAAAGTGGATAGGAAGGTGCAGCATAACCATGAGGCAGAAAGGAGAAGAGTGTATGGCAAAAGTGTGCAAATAAAAGCGAAGTGCAGTAACGGTAGCTATGAGATGGTGCCAGAGTAGCACGCAATGTCTGGGAGGTTTGTTGGCGGTGGCTTCTGTGAACCACGCCCACGCGTCACGCATGTGCTGGCTCTTGCGATCTCCAGATTGGCAAGGCAGTGGTGCCACACTTCGCTCCATTTGCAACATCCCACACGAGACCGATTGTCCATGCCAACAAAATGACAACACATGTAGAGCTGCACTCAAATTTCGTATTAGGGAGTATCGTCTGTGATTTTTTTCTGTCAATTGCATGTGCTCTGCAGTAATAAACATTGCTGAAGCATCGCTGATCGTTTATGCTCTTATGCCTCTCAATATAGGTATTGTATCAAAGCAGATTCCTTGCTTTGTACATGTTTGTTTCCAGAGCTGTCTCTGCACTTTTTACACTTTATGAAGCGGGGAGGCTGGGGAACAGCTTAGAACTTATATCACTGCTCCACGTATTGCAATTATTCATTTTTTGCTAGGTGTCGTGCGCTGTAATTTAAGCTATGCAAATGCTCCTTTTGCAATCTTTTGCACATGTGGCGACACAGCAAAACACATTCTCTGCCACTGCCCAACTGTCGCATATCTGTACACGTGTACATGTGTGATAGCGTTTCCCTTTCTGTCATGCAGGCCATATTGTGATGACATCACCCTCGCTCACTACGTGTATGTAATCATTGGCCGCCAAGCTGTGGTGTACTTTTTGTCCTTATATTCCTTAGCTGTCATTCTGCCACGTTAAGTTGCTGCCATGCAATAAAACATGTTTCAAGTTCAGTCTGCCTCTTCGTTCACGGAAGCCCTGGAACACGACACCAACCTTTCACGCTAACAATGTGTTCTGTGAGCTGTACTCCATCTCAGTAGTTCCTTGCCGCACTGGGGAAGCTGCAGGGCTCGTTAGTTAATAGGACGGCTGAATGCCCCTCAAGGTGTCTTCATTGCACCGCACCGTCTGCTCGGTGTTTGCGTTCCATCCTGTCAGTACATGCTCCGTTGTTGGAGGATTGATGAAAAAATGTTTTCATGCCATAACCAGAAGCTTTGTTTACGTGCATGCGACAGCAGAGCTTCGCTTCACCTGCACACTTTCCCTCCATTTACGTTGCAGCCACCTTAATAAACAGCAAGTATGAACGCCCTCATAAATGTTCACTTGCGGGCCAGCGTCTGCTCGGCGTCTACTTGCTGGAATGAAAGCAGTTTAGGAAATAATCTAAAGCTCTATTTTACTGACTGCAGCATTTATCATGGGTGCGAAGAGGGTGTTGTGACAGAAAGCCTGTGGTGCAAATTCGAGGAAATGTACTAGGATGCTGGTCAAAAATTTTATAGTTGTATGGTGCAAAACCACATTTACATACAGGAATGACATGACACTGGTCATAACTTAAAGCAACGGTTCATGGGGCCCCCATATATGGGCACATAAACATGATGCTCAATGCAAGTTTGCCAGTTGCAAGTTTGACTTGAAATGTTAGTCACTTTTCAGATGGAAGTGACATGATGACATACTGGTAATCAAGGCCTGTTATTTCTTTATTCCCACAACGATCAGTTGTATAATACTTGTGCTCAGATACAATAACGCATCTCTGAATCACAGACATCACAAATCATTTGCCCTATGCAACTTTGCCACATGAAATGGGAAACTCGTTGATATAATCAATTACGGATTATGCCAGAGTGTTATGCTGTTTCTTGCAGTTTTGTCTTTCATGAGTATTTGCGTGATGAGAAAAATAGTACCCTGATGTTCTAAATGTTATGTATACTATATGACAATACTATTCTTTTTGCGTGATCAGAGGAGGCTTTTGTGTCAATATATAAATTGGAAGTTTTTTAACAACCAATATGTTACAAGTACTTGCACGTGAACAAGCGCAAGCACGGTAACGAATGTACCTTTTAGCCATATTGGCACAAAACTTTTCCATAGGCCTTTTTTGCCTAAAGCCAACCACCCATCTCGATCTAGCAGATTTATCTTTTATGTGACAAGTCTCTGCTGTTTTCCTTGCAACAAGTCTTTTTACATCTGTCCTCAAAACATTGGCCCTTCATTATGTTTGTTTTTTCTACAACTTTCATGTTTTTTGGAAACAATTTACTTTGCATTTTTGGAAGCTCTTCATACAGCAGCCATAATTTCTTGGAAAGCTTCTTTGCAACGATGCTCTAAAGTTGTTGATACACTATTCAAGTACTTTTTATATAACATTAGTAGCCTTGCATTTAAAACTTATCCTTTGTCCCCAATAGTTAGCTCTATTTCGCACTAGTTGGTTAAGATGTAGTACCTAAATATATGGAAATAAATATTGCTACTACAAGTACTCACGTCGTTCTGTCACTATTCAATATTTGACACTTACTATTTTTGTTCAATTTCTGTTTGAAAAAATTGACATTCGCCCACCTCACAACGCATGAAGAGGCGCCCAAGCCATATTTTTGATGCAAAAAAAGTGATGCATGCAGACAGGACACAAGAGTAGAGAAGTGGACTTCTCTACTCTTGTTTCCTGTCTGCACACCTCACCTCTTTTTTGCATAATGAATCCTTACCAACTAGCTCAGCTTTCTGTCGTTCTAAGCCATATTTGTGCTTTCTGAAGTCTTACTTTGCTGCATATAATAGTGGCAAGAAGCAGCTTTTCAGAGAGAACTTGATTTTGTTGTTCTGTGCATTCTGTTCTTCTGCCATCAGTATAGTGAATTAATAACTATGTTGCACACAATACACAGCCTCCCAATGGAACAGACATTTATTTGATACACATGAATTGGCATCCTGTTCATCTAGATTTCAGAATCATGCTGATTGTGGGCAGCCGCTAGCATGTACAGAAGCATGTCTAAGATTTAGTCTGAGGGTACATGTGCAGTGCTACTGGGAAGCTAGTTATAGTTCTCACAGCAATGCACTCAGTAAAGTTGTTGCTTAATTGTTATAAAGAAAGGCAGCATCAGCTAAGCTTTAAGGGCGACAAAAATTATTTGTGCAATTCACCAAACATACAAACAGAATATAATATGACTATAATGCCTTGTGCTAGTTAGTATTTCAAGTGATTAAGAGAATGATATAAGGGCTGTTGGGTTAATCTGGTTTATTTGTCGTGTTAAAACACAGGCTGTGAAGTTAAATTCAGCATGTCTAGGTTGTTAACATGTCTAAGTGTTTACGAAATTGGGGAGGTGGCAGTGAGACTCCCTGGGGAAGCAATACCTCAGTTGTACTCATGGTATGGCTTGATTATATAATTTCGTCACTGCTTGTTTAGAAATATGACGGTGGGTTAGAACCTATGAAATGCCACAACAGCAAGGCTGAACATCCATCCTTACTTCTCAGAGGCTTAAAGAATGATGAACAGTTATGCTTTAGAGCATATTTTGGTAATAAATATATACCATCTTCATTTCAGTGGAACGGAAAGAGGTGATTGAGCCCAGCCATGCTATTGTAGCATGCATGAAGGAATACAGGAGAGCCTGGGGGCTGTAGGTTGTTAACAGATACGGTTTATTCTATTCTATGTATGTATTCTATGTATTTTCTATGTACTGCCCCCCTTACCCAATGCCTCACTTTAAGGCCTGTAAGGTATTTTTAAATAAATAAATAAATGAATATGTTAGTAGAGTGAACAAGTAGCTGTGACTGGCAAGATTATTTTACTCCACAGAGGATGCTGCAGTAAGGTTCGTGCAACTGTAAGCAATACGAGAACGAGTGAAAGATTACTTGTAATATATGGATTTATATGGCAGACGAGAATGTGCACCCAATTTGCCACTACGCTTTTTCCAATTTTAAGCTCAGTACAGAGTGTGAGTCATTATGGCTTCTTAACTTGAAATTTATGCATTCTGTTTCACAGTGTTTATGGGGCTACCTGCATTCATTTGACTACTTATGAAGTGATTGCATAATAGAACAAGCCCACATTACGGGTTTACACAGAACATAATATGAATTCATCATAAAGCTCCACTCAAGAAACTGTCTGTTGGTTATGAAAATAAAAAATGGCAACAAACATTTCCTTACTTTCTTGTGCTGCCTCGCACATGCTGCTAATTAACTAATATCTACAATGCAGACATTCTGTTTTTTCATTAGGGGTAGGTGCAAGTTGCCCTGACACAATGAAAATGTATTCATTGCCTACAAGCTACTGCATGTTGGAATCGGTGTTACAGCAGGCATGGCAAATGTTCTCCCCTACTTGTGTCTTGTGCACCGTATGAGCCAGCATTTCATTTCATTGTCATGTACCTGTTTAAGCTGTTACTGATTCAGAAAGGCGAATATAAATCGACTTACTACGTCAACCATTTCGCATGCAAAATCACTGCACTCATTGGAAAGCTTATTAGAGAGTTTTAGATCAGGGGGATCCAATCGTTGAGGCTCGAAGTACTAGGGGGCCTCAATGCTTGCGTCCCCTTAATCTAGATCTCTATAGTGGCTTGATAATTTTGCTTTGCTTTGAGATGAAGTACACGTACTGTGCACCTGTTTGTTAGCCTATGCACTTCTCTTTCTTTTTAATGTGGCTGTGCATTAGCTAGCTAGGTTGTCACTACATGAATGACATTTGGGCCAAGGCCAACGAAATCAAATAACATTACTTTGCTATAGCTCACTGAATGTGCAAGCTTCTTTTTTATCTAGGGAAAAAATAAAAAGAGAATGCATGCATAAATGATGTTGAGAGCAGCAAACGGTTTCAAGGCAATCATCCTTGATTGTCGCCATTGCTGAGAGAGCAAGCATGCCTGTATTCACTTTGACCACAGGCTGTACATTGTTTAAATACTGGTAGAAGTATGGATAAATAGTGAAGGGGCAGCAGATTGGCCACCCAGGCCTTTATGCATGGGCATTGCTGCCTTGTGTGCCCTGTAAATCTCTGTCATCTCTTCAGGCATGAATGACATAACACTACTTCTATTGGCAGGGACATTTCTAGCGCCAACAAGAAATGTAAACATTAGGTGAATTCACGCCTATATGTGGCGTCTTTTCAGCAATATGAATTAATATTTGTTTTCATGCAAACATCCTTCTCTTGAAAACATATCTGACAAGCATCTCTGCCTGAAGAAGTAACTGTGAAATTGTACATATCACTTTTATGTATGTCATAATTGTAATCAATTGCTCAAGACCTACTGATGGCTAGTTGTTTAGTCATGACTTAACATGGCAGTGCACTTTGAAATAATGACGTTACATAGAATGAACAAATGCTAGCTCTGTGCGCTCCTATACGTTCATTCGGTGTAACATCATTGTTCAGAAGTGCGATGCAATATTACATCATGTAAGCAATTGTAGGCTAACTCTTAACTTGACAGCTACTAAAGAGACCTCAGCAGCAAAGTGCAACTAAGTCAACAAGCCACTGTTGATGATTCACACGCGTGCTCGGTGTCGAAGTGACTTGTCAATCAACACAGCTGTATTCCGTGATAATAGAACCATCTGTATAGGAGTATGTTAGTAGATAATCCTGCGGCGCTTCGGCGTGTTACGCTGTTGCTGTGACAGATTCCTTGCTCATTGGCGTAGATACACCTGTGTGTTCGTGTATGCGCGTTCTTCCAAGCTGTTACGTACAGGGTCTGGGCCCATCCGCGACAGGAATGCGCATTGGTTGCTAGCAGAAAACAGACCGAGTTTATTTTCTACAACGGATGCAGATGAGAGCTGCATGTGTTCGAGGGGGGCAAACTCTCGGTGCCTGTCTAGTGGCCGAGACGCTGGGGGTGATGGAGAATTCTTGGAACTCCACTCGGGGCGGGCTCGCTTCCTGTTTCGTCTGCACAGGTGCCTTATCCAGCCGAGGAGTGGTGGTGCGTCACTTGTACACAACACTTGCCTCCCTTCTCAGATGGAGTCGCCGTAGTGATCCGGAGGGTGTGGTTCCCGCTGCGGGCATGACTCTGCAGTTGTGTTTGGCACGGTCTCAGGGGCAGTGCCAATCTCTGGTTTGGTCACCGATGATTGCGAAGGCTCCAGCATTCCTGAGAGAGTGGCCTCTGACGACATGCAGTTATCTGCTTTTGTCCAAAGCATAAATGGGAGCGGGACACTGCTCCCGGTTAGCGTACAGCCCTTATCCTGTGTTGCCGAATGTTCTGTGGTGTGTCTCAAAATACTAGGCTTGATGTGGTCACATTGTCATCGCACTAACCTGTTGGGGCCTTTAATGAGCCACGATCTGTGGCCTAGCTTTTCCGAAACCGTTCCCTCTGTCCAGATCGGATTCCCTCCAAAGTTTCAAAAGAAAACTGCTTGTCCAACAGCGAGTACTCTCGACTTTGTGTCCCTGTTGCAGTTGGTATGGATTTTGTTCGCTTTTGCTTGGGGCTGAATGCACGTGAGAGCTGTATCCAGCTCACGCCCAAACACAAGTGCAGCTGGCATTTCACCCGTTGGTGTGCAGATGGTGGTGTGTTCCTTTAGAAAAAGTGGGCCAGCCTACACGCGAATGTTTCGTGCTTGTTTTTGGCTAATGCTCGTTTGGTTTCAAAAGCCGTCCTTTCTGCTTGGCCATTTGTTGTAGGATGGTACGGTGTGCTTGTTACATGGATCACCCCATTCTTCTTTAGGAAGCTCTCAACTTCTACTGAAACGAAGGATGGCCCGTTATGCCTGCCTGCCCAACAAAAGTCAATGCCTTCCCAACAAACGTACCTTCGTGCACATGCCTTCATGACCGCAATTAATTGGTGGTTTGCAGGTGCGAGTTTAAGAAGGTACTTTCCCGCCTTTGTTGGTGTTTCCATCCGGAAGCCTCTAACAAGGCACCCTTCCTGCGCTGAAAGCTCAGTCTCCAGTTGCCGGCACGATGAAAACTGTTCTTTTGGCAGTTTATGAACTTAACCGTGTGAGACAGCCTCCAGCACTTGCGACAAAACTGACTCCTCGAGTCACTCGTGCTAGCTCACGCGGAGAAAGCTCGAAGCTCGGCATGGTAGCAACATGAGCACGTCTCCTGGGGGATAAGGCTCATCAACTTGTGCCGGTAGCGGAAGTCAGCTTAGAGTGTCCGCATTTTGGTGCAGTAGGCCAGGGCAGTACAGTAACTTGTAATCATACGTTGCTAGTTTAAGGCACCACCGCGTCATCCTTGATGAAAAGACCCGGCGTACTTGCTTTGTTTCACTCACGATTCCAATCAATGCCTGGCGATCTGTTATTATGGTCACATGCCGGGCAGTTGTGTCCTTATGAAAATGACTGATGCCGTAGATTACTACTACACTTTCTTTGTTGAGCTAGAAGTAGCTCTTTTCGACACTTCCAAGCGTTCACGAACCTAATGCAATGGACGCCTCTCGGCAAATAGCATCTTCCCGAGCGAGGACGGCATCAACGCCGTACGGCGATGCGTCCACAGACAAAAGACGGGGCTTCGTCCCGTCGTAGCGAGCGAGCACTGTAGATGCACGAATCATCTCTTTCAGTGCCTTGAAATTGGCTTGATGCTCGCCCTTCCACTTCCAGGGCGTGTTTTTCTCAAGGAGCCTATACAATTCCACCACGACCATTGCTCTGTTCTCCAAAACGCAGTCGTCAAATGAAATAAGGCCCAGAAAAGCCCTTAGGGATGTCTTGTCAGATGGTTTGGCTGCTTTAAGTATAGCCTCAACCTTTTTCTCGGTGTTGCAAACACCATTGCCATCAATTCGATGTCTCAGAAACTGAACTGTCGTAATTCCAAACCTGCACTTTTCTTTCTCAGTTTGTCTCGACAGAACCTGACTCAGACGCTGTGCGTGCTCATTTGCACTATTCCCGTTGACAATGATGTCGTCAAGGTGAACACTCACCCCTGGAATTCCAGGTATCTTTGTCTCCCTCAGTCACTGGAAGATAGCTGGTGCAGCGGAAATTCAGAACGGGAGGCATTCCACCCTGAATAGTCGTTTTGTGGTGTTCACTGTGAGCAGTGCTGCTGTTTTTTCATCAACTTTCAGTTGTTGATATGCTTGATAAAGATCGAACATTGAGAAGAGGGTACCACCATGTAGGTTTGCAAACACTTCATCTGTAGTTGGTAGCGGGTAAGATGCCTTCTTCGCTGCTGCATTAACAGTAACAGTTTTAACAGTACTCCTGTAGTCACCACAGACATTGAGTGTACCGTCGGTCTTCTGAACAAGTACCAATGGGGTTGCCCATTTGGTATGCTGCGCTGGTTTTAGGATGCCTTAGTGCTATAGATGGTCAAGCTTATGTTCCATAAGCGCCTGCAACGCCACTGAAATTGGACGAGCCTTGCAAAACATATCTGTCGCACCGTCTTCGAGTTCCAGGTGAACTAAAGGACGTGTATAGCTTCCAATGACTTCCTTGAAGACATCTGGGTGTCATCCCACGACCTCTGTAATTTCTAGTGCTGGCTCTCCAACGTGGTTGATCCCCTTCACCTGAATTTGAAGCGACAAAAACCAATCTCTTCCTAGGAGGTTGCACCCGGTGCCCTTCATAACCAACAAGGACAGCAGATAGTCCTTTGATCTCAACATCACATGAACTTGTGCGCAGCCCAGGACGTGTAATTGTTTACCTGACCATGTGCACAAGTCTAGCGGCTCGCATGAAAGTCACGTAGTGTTTTTCTTCCACCTTCTGTAGTCCGTGTCCTCTCTTATCAGGGTGCACGCTGTACCTGTGCCCACCTCAAACTAGACTGGCTTTCCCTCCACTATCAAGTCCACGAGCAGCTTGGGGCAGTGTGTACGTACACTATCTGTGTGCAGCTTGCAGCAGGATTTGCTGACAGGTGGTGGTTTGACACTGTGTGCCCGTAGCTGCTAGTTGTCGGACCGTGGTTCCGTATTTTTCTTTTTCTTTGAGATGCAGGCATGCTCGACGTGACCTTCCTTGGAGCAGAAGCGGCACTCGGCTGTCTTGAATTTGCATGTTTCAGGGTCATGCAAGCCATCGCATCGATAGCAATGTCACGCTGACGTATGCTTGCCTCCTGGCTTGATTTGCGACGTCCTGTTAATTTCCTCCGAGTTTGCCACTCCCTTGATATCTCGCTGATGCCTTGACGCACTTTCCGCTGACAAGGCTAAGTCCACAGCGCATTGAAACGTCAGGCTTTTTCTGCGAACAGTATCTGCGGAAGGTGTTCGTCCCAGACGCCGCGGACGAACCTGTCCTGCAGCATCACATCTTGGGGCGGCATAGTTGGGTTCCCCGCTGGAGCGGTCGTTTGGGTGTCAGGTGACGTCGTCGATATTGTAGCCGAAGGCAGCGCTCCGAAGTTGCAGTCGGCTGTCAAGGTTCCGAGAGCCGCAGCGTAGCTGCTGATCGACTCGTCTGGCTGTTGGTCGGGTCATTGAAACACGTACCGGCTCTAAAGCTTGGATGTCCTGGTGTCGAAGTGCCGCCTAAGAATTGTTAATAAATCATTGAAGTTGACTTCTGCCGGGATCTTCGGCGCTATCAGCGCGCACAGGGTGTTCGAAAGTGTCGGCTCCACAAAGCGTGAGGAGAAGTGCCCGCTTCTTCACTGACGTCGCTCGCCACGAAGTAAAAGTCGAGGCGCTGGATCCACGATTCCCATGATTTCGCCGAGAAAGGCTCGACAGCGCCGTGCATTCGTCCTGTAGCCATGGCCCTAACTTCGAAAACTTATAGATCCGTTTCTCAACTCCTGCCTCATCGCCGGTGTTACGTACGGGGTCTGGCCCCATCAGTGAAAGGAGTGCTCATCGGTTGGTGGCAGAAAACAGAGTGCGTTTATTTTCTGCAAAAGAGGCAGGCGAGAGCTGCATGTGTTCGAGGGGGGCAAACTCTCGGTCCCTGTCCGGTAGCCGAGACGCTGATGGTGACGGAGGATTCTCAGAACTCGACTCGGGATGGGGTCGCTTCCCGTTTCTCCGCGCTGGTGCTTCGTCCAGCCGAGGAGCGATGGTGCGTCGCTTCTCCACAACACAAGCTTTCGCTAGTACAGCTACAAGAAGTGCGCCATCTCGCCGTACATGACCGAGCACAGAGTGACGTTTGTTGTCGCAACATTATGCAGTAGCAATATATAAATAATAAAAAAGGCGGCACAGGTAAGACGACTGCACAGTGTTCCAAAGGCGTGTCACCACGTCCATGCCACACATGCAGCACAGAATATGACAGTGCAAGAGTCGCGTTTTCACCATGACGCGGAAGCTTCAACCTATAGATCGACAAAAAATATGAGAGTGTCGTCTGCTGTTGGCGATAGTTGCCGACTTCGAACAGTGTTGCTCTGCGCACTGCCGAATGTTTGCCAGCTATCAACAGACGTCGCATCCCCAAACCGAAGTGCGGATGCAGGCGCATTCGAACCGCTCGAGCTAACTAATAAAAAATAAATAATACAGCAAATACAGCAAACGTAATAACAATATCCTGGCACGATGCGAAATATTGCTGGTCGCCGCACACGAGGCTACCAACTCGCTGATGCATGTTGCCAGTTGCTGGTTACCCCTTTGGACAACCAGAGGGCGCATGCGAACCGCACCGCCTCATGCGGTTTCAGCGTAAATGCAATTTTGTGACCGATCGCGACGACCGCCCATTTTTCACGAACCGAATGCATGCGGTGCGGCGTGCGGCGATGGGCGGTTTGAGCGTAAATCGGCCCTAACGGCGGTATGCGACATTGTCCCTCGAGCAAACTGCCTATTCTTTACAGTCGACCGCATCAACGGTACCGCCTCCCCGTCGACACTTGAGCCGAGCTGTCTATCGTTCTCGCCACAGCCGCAGACCGCCATGCGGCAAAGCCAAACCTAGGCTCCATGCAGTAAACAACACTGACATCGCATCGCATGAGCTTAGGTCAATAACGCTAGACATCGGACTCCGGTGCTTCCAGATGGGCGTTTCTGATCGCCGACGTCTGCTTTGCCATCATGGGAGCAGACTTCTTCAGGCATTTCCACCTAGATGTGAGTGTTCGCGATCGGTGCCTGAAACATAACGTCACATCCCTCGATGTACTTGGCTGGTAGTCCAAGTTCACCTCACCTGGCATTCGTACGTTTCGGCAGAGAATAGGTTTGGGAATGTTGCTTATTCATCGTGATACAGGTAACATAGCGCAGTAAGGACGAGGGGCAAGTCGAGGCAGGACAAGCACTAACTTTCAACAAAGATTGTATTCAGGATACTGAGAATATAGATACACCCATCCGAATATCCAGACAAGGGAGATGCACTGCTACCTGCAGGCTATGCGAAGCATTCAAGCTCTTTTTTTGATAATGCCCCTGACGGCCAACTGAAGCAATCCTGCTCGTGCGATCTCGGTAGCCTCCATAATTTTCTTAGCTAAGCTATTGCGATTGCGATGCTCGACAACAGTCTAACCAAAAAGAGAACGGCAAAGGGGCTGCACGTCACATTTTTTTACAATGACCTGCCAGTTCCCCGTTTGCAGCAACATTGCTGACTTTGTTTTTGTTTTCTTGCAGGCGTGCAAACCAGTCTGTACCATCAAATAACAAAGATTCGTACGTCACTTGCAACTATGGAGTCGTGTACAGAATTCCATTCTCTTGTGGAAGACACTAGATTAGTCACACCAATAGGTACTTCAATGTGCGTCTTCAACTCTCCATTTAGTTCCAAAGCAGGACAGTGGTGACTAGCGTTCTTGTGGGGATTACCGAGCTTAGAATGCTGTCACTACTCCGGATAAATATCCCCTTCCCCACAAACGTGACTTCGGCGTTTGTCTCGCCGGAACCAAAATATTCAGCAAGATCGACTTGATGAACGCGTACCACGTAGCACCAATTCCTGTCGAACCTAGCGACACTCCGAAGACAACAATCACCACTCAGTTTGGCCTATTTGAGATTGTCGGTATGCTTAATGGTTTGAAGAATGTGGTGCAAACTATTAAAAGGTTCATGGGCGAGGTTACGCGCGCACTGCCGTTCATTTTTCTCTACCTTGACAACATTCTCCTTGCAAGTCGCACAGGCAAAGAGCACAAACGGCCCCTTCCGCTTCTATTTAGGCGTCTGGATGAACATGATCTAGTCCTAAGGCACCAGACATGAAAATTCGAGATGATTCCTTGCATTTTCTCAGCCATTGCATTTCACTCGAAGGCATCAAGCCACTGGGAGGATTACGGGTGCGAACAATCGAGGACGTTTCCTCTTTAAGGTGTGATATACACTCAACATACCATTCGGGACATGCAGAGCGATTACACAATAACAAGGCTGTCACGCGTGGCAGGTTTTCTTTATCGAAATAGAGACCTACTACGCAGGAGTGTTAGGATGTTACCATATTAATACTCACTTTTTCTTTCTAACATACAATAATGCTATCTTGCATGGGTAAAATGCAACATAACATAGATAGAAAAACTCGATCGTGGCCAAAACAAGATAATTAGAGGTGTATCTAGTATTATGTGGTGCACTGCAGTGGCTCCTCTAAGAAACAAATGCGGTTTAATCTCTGTGGAAAATATTTAGAATGATTGGCTCAGCACAACATCATTAAAAGAAAAACAGCGTCACTATTCCGATGTAAATAGCCTTGCGAAAGTCACATTACCGGTAGACAAATGTAATACAAGTAATTGGGAGTGCTGGAATGTGTCAACTAAACCACTCTAATAACGGAGAGTAGATGCTCTAAAGTGCAATTCCAAAAATGCTAAATTACTTGGATAAGCTTGATATCATGTTAGGAAATGTATCAGCACTATTGCTTAGGCGTTCTTCTCTTATGCTTTGTCCCGTTATGTCGTTTTTATTCATGTATAATTGTTCCTATACAGTTGAACACGGCTCCGAAACTTGCACTTTACTTTAGCATTGTATAAACCAGCATGCAAGTTGATTTTTACCTTCTACTTCATTATATTATACCTGCACGTGTTGACCGAAATGCTTGTGCATGAATTATTCGTCGTTACTTTTCTCCGTGCAGTAAGCGGTTGCTCCTCAAACATACGGGGATGGGAATCCGGGAAGCTGCCTTATCGGCAGCTTTTTCTTGTAAATGTTTCATGTTGAATAGATTGATTGATTGATTGTTTGATTGATTGATTGATTGATTGATTGATTGATTGATCGATCGATTGAATGCGTCGTCGAAAGGCAATGTTGGGTCGTGGCCAAACAGTAGATAAAATGCAAAAAACCGGTGATGTCGTGACGGATGAGTTGTACGCGAGCGTGACGTATGGCAAAATATTGTCGCAGTCCCAATGTTAGTCAGACACGTATATCGACAACATGTAGGTTAAGGTGTGGTTCAGCCTTTTTGTGAGCACGTTGGTCTGTGGGTAGTGTGCAGTAGTGAACTTGTACTCCACAGAATAGGAGCGAAGGAGCAGGAAGTAGCGGCCTCTATCTCTGATCAGTTGCCTAGGGGCGCCATGATTAAGAATAATGTCAAGAAATGGGAAATCGGTGACGCCAGTGTTGCAACTAGTCGGCAACGCCCCCACGATCGCATACCGCGTTGCGTAGTTGTCCGCAACTACCACTCACTTGTTCTCTGAAGTCGACGAATAGGCCGAGGATGTCAAAACCGATCCGCTAGAATGGATCCTTGGGTACGCCAATAGGCTGTAGAATGCCTGCAGCCAACGCCAAGGGCCGTTTATGTCGACGACAAAGGTCAAATGCCGCAATGCAGCGTCGAAAACAGCCCAGACCAGAAAACGGGAGCAGCATATGGTATGTGCCAGATATTCCAAGATGGCCAGCGGCTGGGGCATTGTGAAGTTCTTTGATAACAGTAGCACAAAGTTGCTTGAAGAGAGCAAGGAAGCTCCGGGCTGTCAGAAACGGTACTACGACCACAAAGAATATCGTCGCGAAGCTCAAACAGATGAGTCAGCTCACGAGAACTGAGGCGTCCAATTATAGAACGGGGGGGGGGGGGAGAGTAGCGTGCCATCACTTCCTTGCTTAGCGTGGATCTTGGCTAGATCTGAAATGATCATGAGGCATCGGCATCATGCTCGGCGATGGTGCGATGTTCGACTGGGTAGCGTCATAAACAGTGAGCATCTCGGTGCATCCGTGCAGACTTGCAGAGAACGTCAAAGCGTACTCCTGGAGCCATAGCCCCCAGCAAGTAAGCCTTCCTGTAGGATTCATCAGTAAAGAAAGCCAGCAAAGGGCGTGGTGGTCTGTGACACCAGAAAAAGGGCAGCCATGTAAATAGGGACAACATTTACCACAACCAAGAGTACAGAGAGACACTCGCGCTCGGTTATCCGAAAATTCTGCTTCAACAGCGATAGAAGTTACCGATTCCAGTTTCCGGTCGTTGCCGGTCGTGCTGGCATTGGGCGAGGACTGCACTTATGCTGTGGTCACAAGTGTCGGTGGGAACTTCTGTAGGGGTCGACTGATCAAAATGTGCCAAAATCGACAGTGACGTAAGGAAACTGACGTGAGGGGGGAATGTGGTAGCTTGCTCATGACCCCAAGGAAAAAACATCCTTGTTGAGTAGGTCAGTAAGTGGCCTGGCAATGTCGGCAAAATTCTTGACAAAGCGGCGTAAGTAAGAACTCAAGTTGACAAAATTCCGGATGTCTTTGATTGAGCGAGATACTGGAAAGTCATGGACAGCACACACCTTGTCAGGGTCAGGTTGGAAACTACTAACACTAACAAGGTGATCGAGAATGGGGATGTGACCTCAAGCGAAACGACATGTGGAGGAGTGAGTTGCATGCCAGCGTGGAGAAACAGGTTAAGAATGGCCAACATGCAGGTCAGGTGGTTCTCCAATGTAGGTGAAAATCACATCATCTAGATAGCAGACAGAAGTAGCCGCCTTATTGCCCCTAAGGAGAGAATCCGTCGTGTGCAGTAAAGTTGCCGAGGCATCAAACAACCTAAAAAGTATGACCATGAACTGGTAAAGTCTATCAGCTATGACGAATGCATTCTTGCCACGGTCCTACGGTCCTTGGGATCAACGATTATCTCCCAGTAAGCAGAGCGCAAGCCGATGGAGATATAGTACATGTTCCTAGGGGCGGGCAGCGCAACCCGTACGAAGGACGACAGGGAGTGAACGATACGAGCGCATGCTAACAATTTGTTTATTTTTTCCAAACAAGTGATTAAATATATAGAGAATGGGATCATGGGAAGGAGTGACGCATACAAGTGGTGAAAGAGTATCAACTTTTATTGCCATTCAAAAACTTTGTTTCTTTATCATACATATGAAAAATTCCACGAGGGGTATCTATTGTGTATCTATTGCAGTCTTCCATTCTAGCTTCCTTGAAATTTTACTAGCACGTCAAATTTGCGCTGACCTGTTTCTCAATTCTTAAGGAAACCGGAAAGGCAGAGTGTAAAATATTCCACCCATTGTGCAAATTTTATGAGAAAACGAACTGAAAGCATTGACCACTGATCTAAAAGGGTACTTTTGTCCTCCTAACGGAAGGGAATTTTTCTTTGAAAGCCTAAACCATTTTAACAAAAAACTTTGAGCTGCACGTTGAATTTAAGAAAGACAAAAATCAAGCCAACAAATTGCTGCTGCAATTGAACCTGGAGCGTCTATTTAGTACAGTGAAGAAAAGTCAAGGGTTGAACCTCAAGGTTTTCTTTCAAAATAAAAACCTGTAAACCTGAGCAACCTTTGCGCATAATTGTGTCTGAGAGAAACATTTGGCAATACGCAGTCTCTGCTTATCTTCAGAACTTAACCAGGATCTAGACAGAAGGCCCATCCAAAGTGAAAAACGCGGAAGAAGTCGTGAGGTTTTTACTAGAAGAGTTGTATCCAGCATGCACAGTCTTCAGCGTTGGCGTCACATATGTCTATTATTGCCTTCCTAGAAATCAGCTGATGAAGACAAAGATTGCATTATGGATAACGATGAGTTAAATTTTAGGAATTTCATTTCGTTTATTTTGCCCTCAAGGTACACAGCACATTAAACAGGGGAGGGGCTAAAAGAATACAAAGTAAACATCGGTAAAAGTAACTGAAACACTACTCAAACAAAACAGCAATGATTCCAAATTTTCAGTTGACATTTGATGATAACAAACAGAGGTACAAAAGATTCAAATATAAATGTGATGTACACGATGGTAAAGAGGTTATAAAAACATATTACGTACAGTAGATTTAGAAAATGCATTGTTAACCTTTTTGATCATGACGTTGATGAAAACGCTGCAATAGAGAAAGGTACATACACATAGGCAAGGCAAATGGTAACTATATTACAAAAGTTCGTCTTCAGCTGCATTTCTAAACATAAGTGGGTTCGTTATACCTGTTAATGAAGGGGATAAGCTGTTCCAGTCTTCGCTAGTCATTGGTAAGAATGAATTCGCGCCCATGATAGTATTGAAATGCGATATGCTAACTTTCTGATTATGATTACGGCGCGAAGAAATGAAAGGCGCTGGCCTGATCCAAGAAGTGTGTAAAAAGGTGTTACGACAATAGAGTTTGTGAAATAAAGAAATGCGTGAGTGTTTTTGGTGGTCGGATAACAGAAGCAGGTTTAATAAACATTTCATGTGTGTTACGCTCGCTGTCCGATTGTAGTTATTTAACATGAAACAGGCTGAGCGGTTTTGTATAGCTTCCAGCGTATGTATTAGTAATTAATGCCAGGGAACCCATATTGATGAAGCATACCCAAGTTGCGAGCTAACGTAAGTGGTATACAGTAATTGTTTTAATGATGATGGTGCAAGAAAAAATTTCAGCTCAGGTACCCTAGATTGCGGTTAGGTCTGGGCACTATAATATCAATATGCCATTTCCAAGACAAATTGTTAGTTATGGTCACCCCTAAATGACGATACGAGGTCACACATTCCAGTGATATATTAGGGAGATAATAATTAGGAGAACTAGAGTTAGTACGAGAAACCCGCATAGTTTTGCACTTCTTAATATTTAGTTGCATTTTCCACGTGCTGCACCACTCAGTTATATTATTTAGGTCAGTTTGCAGAGCTGGTACGTCACAGTCATTGGAAATTCTGCGGTATATCACACAATCGTCAGCAAATAAACATATCTTTGATGAAATATTAGTAGGTAAGTCAATAATGTATATAAGAAACAAAAGTGGGCCCAGGACAGATCCTTGAGGGACGCCTGAGCCCGCAGGGGCTAATGAGGAATTAGATTCATTAGCGGAAACAAACTGAACGCGCGATGTAAGAAAGCTACAGATCCAATTAGGTAGTGTAGGGTCCTTGTATAAGATGCTTAGTTTGTGTAAAAGCAGCGCATGACACACCTTGTCAAATGCCTTTGCGAAATCCAAAAATATACAGTCCGTCGTGGAGCCTGCGTCAAGGTTAGAGTGTAAACCGTTTGTAAATGTTAGAAGCTGTGTTTCGCAAGAGAAGTTTTTTCTAAACCCTTGCTGGTGAGGAGTAAAGAAATTATTCTCGCCAAGGAAGTTAATTAAATCTGTGTAAATTACATGTTCCCTAATGTTACAAGGTACTGAGGTAAGAGAAATTGGTTTATAATTGAAAGGATTATGAGTGTCACCTGATTTGTGTATGTGAATGATTGTTCCTGTTTTCGAATCTAGCGGAAGCTTGACAGACTTATATGATTGCGAGAACAGATATTGCAGTATGATAGATGAGCATTCAACACGGCTAATTAAGAATTTGGTCGTTATATCATCGACACCGCAGGAAGATGTAATTCTCAAATTTTCGATTATTGTTTTTAATTCATGTTCCATCATATATAATAGGGTCCATAGGAGGAAAGTTACAGCACCGTAGTTAGTTGTTAGGCGCGGGAGACGAAAATGATTGCACAAACGCGCTGTTCAGGGCGTCTGCGCAAAGATAGCTGGAAACCTGACTGCCAGACTATGATAATGCAATCTTATATTCACGTTTGCATTTTACTACACTCCAAAAGCGCTTCGTATTGGTTTTTAGTAGTAATGGCAGGGTTTTGCTAAAAGTTGTGTGCTTAGTATTTTTAGCCGTAATTTAGTAGTTAGTAGCAGCGTTTTTATATGAAAGGCAATGTTCCGGCATTTTCGTACGTTTAGCGCTGCGGAAAAGGTGTCTCTTCCTATTTGACAGCGTATCAAGGAACCTGTTATACCAGGGGGCTTGATTATGAGAAAAAACGTGCTGGAGTGAAACATGCTGACGGTTCTTGAACATATACCAACTTCTTTCAACTAATCGTTCAAGAAACTGCGCTAAAAAGTCGTAAAGAAATGAATATAGGCTTGTTTATGGCAAAAAATTGGCTTTTTTGAAGTTTCTGATTGTCTTTAGTTGTTTGCATTGATACTGCTGGGGGATTCTAAGCTTGAAGTGCAAAATGTCGTGATCACTGAGACCAGGTAAGTGAGTTATCGATGAGACGTTGTCGAGTGAATATGTGAGGACCAGATCAAGAAGGGAGGTTGAGTGCCGAGTTATTCGCGTGGGTGAGATGAGCATTTGTGAGAAACCCGAGTCAGAACGAAGTGTAATTAACTCATTACATTTAGTAGATGAGGGGTAAGAAAAGGTACTGATGTGGGACCATACGATGTTTGGAAAATTAAAGTCTCCCATTAGACATATTGGCACTCCAGGATAACGTATTGTTTGCTGGGTCAAATTGTCATACAGGTCCGTGATAAAAGACGAAGGACTTGAGGGCGATCGGTGCCAAAATCATATTGGTATTTATATTTTATTGTATGGCAGCACCAGATTATTTCCAAATCTGAAACAACCGGCACGCAAAAGCCCTCAAATAGGTCACTGATTTCAAGAAGCACGTCGCCGCCTACTTTCCCGGTGCGATTTCTCCGAAAAACACCGCATCTATTTTTGGAAAAAGAACCAATTGAAATTTCGTAATTTTAGACGTCAGCCAAGTTTCAGTTAGCGAAAAAATGTCAGTGTCACAGTCATCAATAATGGCACACAGTCCATGCTTTTTTGGCAGAAGACTACGCATGTTCGAGAAAACACTGAGCAAGAACACTGCTGAAAATCGCATCCCCGTTCGTTCCCCTATATTTCTTTCAATGGGAATTCGCGTCCAGAGTGAAGAGTACGAGGGCTGAGGTCGTTCTGTGTGCTATCGAAAGCTCTTATTTCAGTTACAGTTTTATCAGCTTCATTGTAAACATAAGTTCTTCCACCGGGAATTAATTTTTTGTAATGCAAGTTTCATGACTTTCTCGCGTTTTTTTTTTCAAACTCAATCAACTTTTTACGGCAGTGCCTTGTTGCCGGGAAGTAATCTTCGCTTATGTATATTTTCTTTTCATCCTTTAGCCCTTGGCGCATCGAAATAAGTGGCATCCCGGTTCAGTTATTTATCAAAATCTTATTTTTTTATTTGAATTCCAAGTTCGTTATCTGGGATAATGAGGTTGCGATTCAGAAGAAAGAATTCGCCATTGGGCTCTCAGATCGCACGAATTCTCAGCGAGATCTTTCTCGGCAGCGTTTACCAGGCACTCGAGAGCGTCTTGGCGGGAACAACGATTATGTGCTTAAGGTTTGTTAATGACTACTTGATAGCTGCCCACTCGCAAACAAGTTTCAAAGATATTCGCGTGATCCTCGCAGCCTTTGATAAAGAAGGAATGGTTCTCGGCATTGCTCATGACCTGCCAACTAATAATAAAATTCAGTTTTTGAATTTACACTTCAGATTACCAGCACAACATATTTGTTGGAAATTAACCCCAGGACAAGAAAAACCACCTCACAATAAAGAACTTTCAAAAGTACGTGTCGCCACACCCAAAACTAGTGAAAAGGGGCATTGCTATGACATGTTAAGGTTCCGTACTTAGAAAGTCATGCCACCGCCTCACCAATCTCAGCTTTTCGCAACAGTTTAATCGTCTAGAGAAGTACGCTTTTCTAAAATACATTGCAGTGTCAATATGTGAAATGCTAGTGGAGAAAATAAAGGAAGGAGAAGCTCCCCATAAACAGATCGAAACGGTAAAAAAGTTTGCACTCGTCCCTTATGTACATCAGATGGGGCACTGTTTAGAAAGGACAGCCATGAAATGTGGTGTTCAAGTCGTATTTTAGTCTAAAAACTCGTTAAACAATATTTGTAATCTGTCAATTGGCCTAAGCAGGAGCGCAAGGCCATTCGCCGCTTAATACACATAGGGCAGGCAGCTTGGGGCACGGTCGGTGGGAGTGCTGTACGTTATTCTACTTTCATGCGGCGAAATGTACTATGGCCAGATGGGTCACTGCCTTAGCATCCGCCTTAGGGAGCACCAAGGTGCCATGAGCAAATGAACAGACTCAAATCTGGCCGCGCATTGTCGAAATTGCCCATGCAATCTTTTGTTTAAAAAAACCGAAATATTGTATAAATATGGAAATGAAATCAATCGCGAGTTCTGGAAGCCTACTTCATGCATGTCAACTCAGGCTAATGCGTCAGCCAGACTTCTATCTCTCCGCATGATATAAAAACGAAGTTTTTGAATTGCGAGATACGCTGCCATTCTTTTACAACTTGTAGGTGTCACTTTATCACATGATCCCATTCTCTGTATATTTGATCACTTGTTTGAAAAACACGGGTCAGTTGTTAGTCTGGTGTCGTATCATACACTTCCCCTTTCCTCCTTCGTTTAATTTGCGCTGCCCACCCCTACGAATATTTTCAGTCACCAACTCGCCCAGCTTGCTGTGCCAATTCACGAGAAGTACGTGGCTCCGTTGTCCAACGTGCCATCGATTCCGGGTAAAGGGTGTATGCCCTTGTGCGTTATGTTGTTCAAGTGTCGGCAGTCAATACCAAAGCGCCAGCTCCCGTCTTTCGTTTTTGACTAGCACCGCAGGCGACGCCCACCGGTATGAAGAACGTTAGATAACGCTTTCTCTGAGCATTTTACCAACTTCGCCTTGGATCCCACGACACTCGGCGAGAGAAACGCGAGTGGAACGCCGGCAAATCGGGCTCGCATCCTCTGTATCGGTCGATTCGATGCTGGACAACAGACGTTTGGCTCAGCAAGCAATAGTAGGAGCCGAAAACTTCATGACATCACTCGAAGAGGCGGCGAAGGAGCAAGAAGGTCAGCCGGGACCATTCCGATAAAGGCATCGCGCAGAGAACTAGCGGTGGTGCAAATGAAGAATGAAGTGGAGGGACTGGTGGGATGCAACTCGCAAATTTCACGGTCTTCGGCAGCAGTGATGGCGGCGAGGGGCGTACCTGCCGGAGTTAGTTGAAGAGAGGCGCTGAAGTTTAAAATGGAAAGGAAAATGCGATTTCCGGTTACAGTCACGACCTTGTTAGACACCACGACGTTTTTGGCGAGCAGAACGTGTGTTACTGGAGAGAGCACATAATTGCTATCAGCAACAGGAGGGCACAAGGTCTCGAAAATATACATGGGGGCATGAGAGGAGAGGGTGTATGAGCACATGGCCGAGAGAGCTGAGTCGGTATGATGGCGTCGTTGGAGCATCGGCTGGGTGACGTAATTCGAGCTGGAGAAGGACAGTCGCCCAGTAAGTTGGGGCAGAATTAGTTGTTAGAAAGTCCTTATCAAGTATAATGTAATAAGGACATTGTTAGAGAGCGGCAACTAAAACACAATTTGCCTGAGTGGCGATGGTGAAGCGGACAGTGAATACTCGAAGGATGGCAGTAGATTCTCCATCGGCCACTCTTACAGCACGGTATAGAGCAGGTGTGACAACCTGTTTATGTGATAGCAAAGATGAACTCATGTCAAAAGTACGAGCCCCGGTGTCGACAAGTTCATATACAGTGACGCCATCAGCGTTAAGGTCCAGTATATATTGTCCGTGTTTTGGGGCAGAGGTGCATGATTCCAGGCGTGACATCATCCCGTTTTCCGTAGTAAAGGAGCCATGGTTGCGCGGTGATGTCACGGGGTGATGTGGCGGGTATCGGGAGGATGGACGGCGAAAAGCTTGCGAACACGACTTGTGACCTCCCGGTGACGGCAAGTGGCTGGACCGTGTGGTGACAGTGTCAGCATTTACAAATGTGCCAAAGGTAACGGACGAAAATGGCTGAGCTCAATGCGGCGAGATTGGCAAAGGAATGAAGTACGTTGCGGGAGTGACTAAGCGCTTACAACATTAGCGAGCAATGTGTCCGCCATGGTGGCACTTAAAGCAGGTACGCCGATCGCCTTCAGTTCTCCAATGAGCGGGGTTCGGACATCATGGAACTAACCACTCATAACGAGGGAACGATGTAGGAATGCCAGAAACGGACACAGGACTGACCTCGAGGCAAGCAGCGGGAGCCCCGAGATTCACGAGTTCGTTTCGCGCGATAGCTTGGACGAGTGAAATTCTTCGAGTAGCCGGCGTTAGACTTGGTAAGGATGCTAGCTGGAGCTATCACTTTGATTTTGCTGCGAACAATCCTCGTCAATTCGGCCGAAAACGGTGAAAGGTGCGATAGTAGCCGCTCTACACCCGAAGACGGTGCGGCGGTACTGGGAGGCCGGACGAATGGTCTATCAATACTGCGGATTTAGGGCTCCTCGAAATGCTAGTACTCCTCGATCATTACATCCACCGTAGCACAATTTGTACGCATGACAAGATTGAGTGCATCGTCCGATATACCCTTGAGGACGTGACCAACTCTGGCGGGCTCTGGCACCTCACTTCAGCTTTACAGCACAGCGCCAGCACATTCGGTGTATACGACAGGTATGACTCCTCCCTTCCCTTCACGTTTATTTCCTTAATTACTCCTCACTGGGGGCATTGCATAAGGGGTGGGGCTTACAAATGCTGCTTATTCTAATTAGTGGTCACATGAGTTCCATGAGGAATATTGTTATTAAGCTTATCAGCAAACGTCGATAAACAGGTGATTTCGGCTGTGAGGGGGCAGGCCGTTCCAGTCGGTTGATGATCGGCAAAATAAAGATGCAGAGGATGTTGTAATACGGCTGCGTGGACGAATTTCTTGGAAGAAATGCCCTATACGCTGGGAATGGCGAGGGAGTGGGGCCAACACATATGGTGTATGATGGAATGAGCTGTAATAAAACTTACACAAGAGGATTAACGAATCAATGCGACGCTGGGATGATAGCGCGTTTAAGGCGGACGGTGATTTTAGTAGTTATACGATGGTGTTGTAAGAATACGAAGAATGAATTAATCTTGGACGATTCTGAATTCTTTCGAGTGCACTGATAAGGTAAGTTTGATGTGATGACCAGATGGGGGATGCGTATACAAGTTTTGGACGTACGGGTGCCTTGAATGCTGGTAGTTTGACGTGATGCGGTGCATGACACAGATGGCGTTTTAGGAATCCCAATGTTCGGTTAGCGGAGGTACTAACATGCGTTACATGAGCAGACCAGTTTAAGTCGTATGAAAGGGTGACACCGAGGTATTTAAATGTGTCCACTTTTTCAAAGGTAGTATTAGTAATATTAAACGGTGAGTATAAGGCTGATGGGGGCGAGCGAAGCACAGTACATTTATCAGGGTTGAGGGTCATTGACGAAATTGGCTCTAAAGAATTTAAACAGATATCTCGCCTTGTTTCGAGGACAATTGCTCACATTATTGATCTCACGCTAACAGCCGGTGTTTCCTCACAGAAACTTACGATAGCAAGAGTTACAGCTATATTTAAAGGAGGCGATAGAAATAATTTATCAAGTTACCTACCGATATCGGTTTTCCCCATTTTGTCGAAAACCTTTGAAAGCGTTATTAACTGGGGGCTGATTTCTTTTTTTGACCAACACGAAATCATTCTCAGTAGCCAATATGCATTTCAAAAAAGACAGATCAACTGAGGAAGTGCTGTGCTGTATTAAATATAGCATACTTACAAACATTGACAATAAGAAGTTCAAACTTGTTTTATTCCCATACTAAAAGAAAGGATTTGACTCAATAAAGTACGATTTCCTACTGCACAAACTGTCTAGATAGGGTGTGCGGTACTAGGGCTCTTTAAAAACTACTTGAGTGACTGCTATAAAATAGTGCCAATAAGAGACACCACATCATCAAAGCTAAAATTAACACAAGGAGTTCCACAGGGGTCAATATTAGGACCGTTTTTATTTCTTGCTTACATTATAGACATTGGAACTGTACCCAACTCTCGTGAACCTATTATGCATGCCCTTGACACTAAGATATTATTTAGGTCCACATATCTAACAGATTTCGAAAGAAGTGCCTACACCTTCCTTGCATCCCTCCCGGCCTGGCTCGGGGAAAATAGGCTGCAGCTTAACAAAGCGAAAACAAAGTACATAATATTTTCCGCACTTTATAAACCATTAAGTAGGGAAAGAGATTTAACTTTTGAAGGGCAACAGAAAGCCAGGGTTAAGGAACAAAATTTTCTTGGAGTTTCGTTCCAACAACACCTTCCATGGAATGTACACATCAATAATTTAGCTACCGAACTCTCCCAATCTGCTGCATGCTTGTATAATTTTGCACACTTAATTCCTATCTGGCTAATACAAAACGTATACACTTCACTGTTATACTTCATATTATCGTACGGCATATTGGTATGGGGCACCAGAATAAAAAACTGACTGCAACAGGCTCATTATTCCACAAAAGAAGATATTGAGAGAGAGAGAAATTTATTTACAAAGAAGATATTGTGCATTTATAAAAACTATCAGGGACCATGTCATCAACTAAGCACATTACTATTATTCTTCAAACACCGAATGCTTAACGCTAAGGACGTCTATGATCTTAACCTACTACAGTACATATATAACAATGCAGTATATATACATTGAAAACATTTATGAAATTCCTTACGATATGAGTCTTAAAGAAAAACGGACAGTAAACACAAAGAAAAATTATGGTAAACAAACAACCAGGTACCAAGTACTAAAAATCCTAAATAAACAAGAAGATACGTTGATTTCAATATGACAAGAAACAACTTCAAAAATCACGTGAAGGAATTGTTACTGTAGCAGTGTTTGAGGGAGTAATTATTGCAACCCAAGCATATTATTAATCGCTTTTTTTTTACTTTTACGTGCATACATACATGTTCTAGTCATATGCTGCATTTTAGTGTACTATGCTAATTTACAGCTACAACCTACCTTTACTACTTGTAGACAGGAGAGGACCAGGAAAGAGGGGGAAAAGAGGAGGAGGAGGAGGATATAACTTTATTGAGTCCTGAGGAACCCCTCCCTACCCACTCTTGGTTTAGGGCTCGGCAGGGGTCGTGGGCCGCACCGACGTTGGGACGGGAAGCCCGTGAGCCTCCGCATTTTTGTGAGCCCTCTGGACGGCCCGAAGCTGGGTCTGGTGGTCGTCGCTTTGTAGGGCGTCCAGAAGGTTTATTATCTCACCGTCTATATTAGTAAACCAACTGTACCTCAATAGTTTGCCATTTTCTGTTGTTTCTAATTTTCTGTGTAAACTTATGTACAATGTGTGAAGATATGTAACGTTATCTGTGTGCGTTCACTGCCAATGAACTACCATGAAACAATGTATAATACACGCGTATTTTGCGAGTCCAGGGTCCCCTGCCAAGTGCTGCACGCCTTTTGCTCGTGCACTTTTCCTGAAATTGTATTCAAGATGAAATAGACATTCATTCATTTATGAACCAGTGGTTCCACAATTGTTGCATTTTGTTAAGGTTATTTTGTAAAATACTGTGGCAAGAGTCGTTAGTAATTAATCGGTAGATGGCACAATCGGTAGATGACACGGTAGATGACACAGTGACATGGTAGATGATGACACGGTAGATGACACAATCGGTAGATGACACGCTCACCCTGTTTTCCGCTCCCTTTGATTACCCCTACCTCTTTCCTTTTTTGCTCGTCCTGAGCGCCGCTACTAGCCTTGAATCCGTGGACGTATAGGGTCGAGTTGACAGCTGTTTCATCGCAGCGACTTTTCTATTGGAAGACTTACCGAACAGGTTACGGAGCTTTCGCTTAATTATATCCCCAGCTCCCAAGTTCGGCCTCATGGTTATTATTAGAGACTTCGCCTTCCCAGTAAGATAAAAGACCACATCGTTCAACATGCCTGTCAGGTCGCATTGATTGTGATCGCTCACACGCTCGTATTTAGCCAGGCACTTCTCAATGTCAATGTCATCCGTCCTATTGAACGTTCCAGGGTATCGAGGGTGGGCTAATGCAATCGTTGCCCGTAGCGCAGAAGCAGTTCCGTGCAGGTGTGGCATGGCAGTCGCATGATAGCGCTGACCGCTTCGGAGCCCCATCGTCTGGCGAGAATACCCCGCATGTGCACAAATGTCTGACAGGGCGTCAAATAGATGAAAAGCGAAGCATGATTTATAAACACTATTTGCAGATATGGCCTAGGTGGCCGACCATGCACAATGTCCCGCTGATCGTCGTCGTCTTCTTTTGTACAAGCAGATGAGCATTTCGAGAAGAAGGTAAAAGCAGGAGCCAACGTTTCGATAAGTGAACTTTCCTTTGGGAAGGCTGACTTGTCCTTCTTTAAATCCAAAGAGGTTTCTCGTATGAATATCTCCAGATTCTATAGCTACCTTCTCCACAAGAAAAGCACGATGGGATCAGGCAAGGAGACAGACCTTCTGCAATACTTTTCACTGCGTGCTTAGCAGTATTTAAACTATTAGTCTGAGAAGGCTTAGGAGTGAGGATCAACGGCGAATATCTCAGCAACCTTTGGTTTGCATTTGTCCTCTTCAGCAACGCAGGGGATATTTGTATCATATGATTGAAGATCTTAAATGAAAAAGTGGCAGACTGGGGCTGAATAATACGCAGAAGACAAAGGCAACGTTCTGTAGCGGCCCGACTATCGCCTCCAAAGCAGGTGAAGAAGATGGTTAAATGTTCAGGCAAGCGACCCCTGGTTCATCAAGCTGGGCAGACACCCTTCTCCACCTGGTTCCAGGCTTCGGCTGCGCTTCAGGCTCCAGCTGTCATACCTCGGCCCCGAAGTCTACGAGGACTTGCGGGCAGCCATTCTTGCTCACTACGTCACCTCGCGTGCTCACTAAAAACACCCCTCGCCATTTGAACCATCGCCATTCCGTGTCTTATAGGCCCACATCATCTACACCCACCTTTGTCGATGGTCGGCACGCGCCGTCCCCAGCATCAAACCTGTACTCGGTCCGTGAGACTCCTCCATTCTAGCTCAAAGGCAGCTGTCAACAACTGCTCCTAAGGAATTCATTGGGCCAAACGGGAGAGCTTTCAACTGCTCTACCACTCGTCGCTCTCCTTTCTTGGTCGTTCCCGCAAGCTGTCCATTTTCCGTTCGGGGGCACCTCACTCATCACTGGTACAGAGGCTCTCCTACCCGCTACATTAGGAGCAAGTTTCGCATTCGCAGGAACGGGGACGCCAAAAGCCCAACCTTTGCGATGCTGTCAGCGACTACAGCAACCCTGATGCTATCAGCATTCGAGATTTCACCGCAAGAAGCAGCTGGCAAGGCTTCCGTTGTTCTGTGATGACACCTTCCGCAGGTGATGGCCAACCGAAGTTTAACAGGAGCAGCTCATCTGGTTTTTCTCAGCTAGAGCATCACTTGTACATCTACATCGTGAATTACCAACACTTGCGCTATCTCCACGCAAGTCCCGAGCTGCCAGATAATCTGCTTTTGGAGGTCCGACTTCTACAGGCGTGGGAATCTGCGCGAACTGGCCGAAGGTCGCGATCTCGCACTAAGGCATCACTGTGGCTGCGCCTCGCTCACAACGTACACTGTCTGTGCTGCCTGGTGCATCTCCTTGAGCTCTTGAGGATTCATCGCAGCGTTCCAATAAGGCGACCAAACATTTTTGTCATGTAAAAGGTGGAGCACCCGGAGACAGGGAGACAGACCAGGAATATAGCTTCCCGCACCTCAAAGCACGCTAAAAGAAGGCTGCAGTGAAGCTAAGCATTGTGCACATTTCGCCATGCTACGGTATGCTAATAGATCCCATACAAGTTGAGAAAAATGCATTAAATCAGAACCTATAGATATACAAGCTACATAAATACAGAGATATAGAAGATACAGAAATATGTACTGCAGGCTGCGGAATCATTTGACAATCTCATCAAAATACAGTATTCGTTTCAATAAAACGGATCCAGGAAGACCACGAGTTCCACTCTCAAATGCATTCAGTAGTTTTCAGTAAAGCGCATCAATGCAAACAAATAAAACTCAATAATTTCTTCATACAAGCTGTGCCATTAGGAGTTATTGATGACGCACCATGGTTAGTAAAAGTGTGCATGAAGTAAAATGTTTACAAATCCACTTTGGGTAGCAAAAACATTCAAGAATTCGCAGTGGGGCCACTACGGAAGTTATCATGAGACTTGCTGCGGGCTTACTTCCATGTCGCAAGCAGATCAGTGGAGAATTTGCCAAGCATTTCAGATATGTTGGCCACTTTAAGTTAGCAGAGCGTCTCTTTAGGCCATATTTAGTAGTTACACGCACTAACACAAGCTGTCACAACCACATTAGGCATTAACGATACAACTTCAGTAATACTTGAGTTCAGTAGTCATATATAGGCACAAACAGCTGCTGTATGATCATCCATTTATAGATAAAAGGCGCTATGTATCCATAAAAAGTTCTACTAAAGCTCTCCATATCAAATAATTACGTTTTCATGTAGTGACGAGACTATTTCAGTCGAGTTAATATTTTTCAGTTGCACATCGGTCAGTTAAAGAACTTTAAAAGCCCTCTGCAAGGAAGGAGGTACAAAGGAAGTTAGTAGGAGGCCCACTGAAAGTTGGCTCAGTTCAGCGGTCGCAAGCACATATACTCAATATTTGCTGGAAAGTTCGCAGGTACCTTATCCAAGAAGGAAGCTACCCTCGACTTTCTGCGAGCCTGCCTTAGAGGTCGCACACAGTAAAAATATTAAAGTTTTCATAGACACACTTGACATTAATAAAAACTAAAGGATCAGTTAAGGAGTTGCAGACACCAACATTAGCGGATAGTTCACAGGTACAAAAGCAGTTACAAGACACTTGATTTGTAACAAAACCAAACTGATTTCACAGGTAGTAGAAGTTACAAGATACTTGCTGTACTTGTGTAGTCACAAACACAAATTCACCGCAAATGTTCACAAGCTGAAAGGCCTCTAGGCAAGTAAGCAAATGCTGAATGCGACCTTTCCGTGGTCGCAGCCAAATACTGCTGAAGCCGTCACAGTACCTTGGTGACTAGACAATTAACACCCGCCGAGGTTGCTCAGTGGCTATGGTGTTGGGCTGCTGAGCACGAGGTCGCGGGATCGAATCCCGGCCACGGCGGCCGCATTTCGATGGGGGCGAAATGCGAAAACACCCGTGTGCTTAGATTTAGGTGCACGTTAAAGAACCCCAGGTGGTCAAAATTTCCGGAGTCCTCCACTACGGCGTGCCTCATAATCAGAAAGTGGTTTTGGCACGTAAAACCCCAAATATTATTATTATTAGACAATTAACTCAATGCTTGCATCATGCTCGCTCCAGCAGTCATAGACGCAAAAATACATTATACGACTGCACTCGTACCGAAAGCTAACAGACGATTTGTGTGGGCTTGCTTCAGCGGCCACACGCAAACACAAGTTCATCCAAAAAGTCACGCATATCAGACAGCCTCGATGGAAGTTACCAGAGGCAGAGCGTGGCTGTTCTTCCATGGCAGCAGACACGGATACTTCTGAAAAGATCACGGGTAACTTGGTGACTAAACATTTTAGTAAGGCTGCTCACTGCAGGCTCGCTCAGCGGTCGTAGACAATTGCATTGCAGTTCACATGTACTATGAAATTTCGTCGGGCATTTCTGCGGACTTGCTTGAACAGTCATGGAGACAAAAATTAACCCAAAGTTCACAGATACATCGGCCCATAAGGAAGTTACCACATGCTGGGTGCAACCTTTCATCCATGGTTGCAGACGCAGCAGAGATCACGGTTACGCTACACAATTTACTAGTCTTCCTGCAGGATCGGTTCCACTGTTCACTGTTAAAATTCACTGTTAAGATCAGAGCTACTAAGCAAGTTAGCAGACTTCTGTGCGCTTGTTTCTGTGCTAATCATCAACGAAGAATGATGTCGACCCAAGTTGACGGCAGACTGATAACAGGAACACAGCATGAATGTAAGGCATGCAAACAAAAACATGTTAAAAATGTGTACGAAAATTACTATCCACCATGTGCATGTTAACAGCCGTTACTTTTAACAGCAATCTGCTGGTTCTCACAGCAACTTTGCTTCCTTGTGGGTTTGTACAATCGTTCTGAGCTAACAGTTATCTGAAAAGAAGTTGTAATGGCTTCAGCTCTGTACGAAGATAGAAGGAATTCTCCTGGTATCTACGTCAGCACAGCTATGTCAAGTGAGCTGATAACATAAGAAATGTCAAAAAACAGCTATAATCAAGCAGCCGTACGCGTTATCGCCAGTGTAAATTACAGCAAACATTGGCAGTCTTGTTCAACTAAAAAACTTGGTGTCGTGCGCAAAGCCAAACATGAACACATTTTACTGACAGTAAACACGCAGCGTGAACGCTGGCATGATGAAGCGAGGCAGCAGCGACAAGCGATCGCTTCTTGATGCTTCAAGCTACAATGTGTTTCCAGAGACAAATTTACAAGACCTTCAGCACTATACAGCTACGCGAGAACAGCCGCTCACGAAGTACCAACCCACCGCGGCTCACGATTGCGTCAGCGGAATTTCGTTGCGAGTGTCGCAATAATTTCTACTGCAATAATAAAAAAAAATCTTGCGAATGTCGGGAATACAATCACAATATGGAGATGAAAGTCTCGTAATCTTGTCCAGCGCGTTGCACACACATGTCGAAACATACGCGCTGGCCCAAATAATAGAAAATACGAGAGGAAAGGAAACTGAAGCGAATGGTTGGTCAGCCGCCCTGTGTGAGAGGTGCTGCCAATGACATACAAATGCGTACAATAGTGCTGCCATTCGGCCTTTCCGCGATCTTACGCTGGTTCTTACAATCACGGCTACGCAAGGAAAACTCAAACCGTAGACGAAGCTTAAGCGACAAGGTAAATCACCTGACAGAAATTTAATTAACAGTCAACAGAGGCAAACGTTTTCGATAAATAAAAAATTAAAACTGGATTTGACTGGCAAAAAATACGAACAGGTTATGAGAAACTCCGTAGTGAGGGACTCCACAAAAATTTGCACCACCTAAGGTTCTTAACGTGCGACTAATAAATCTAAGTACACGGGCGCTTTCGCATTTCGCCCCCATCAAAATGCGCGCGCCGCGGCCGGGGCTCCATTACCAAAGATACATTTGCGAAGGAGCAATAGTGTAATGAGCAGAAACCTTGCCATCGTTACAGACAGCTGGTATGCAAGCTTGACCTCACAGTCATGCTAGCATACACCCGAGAACGTGTAAATAAGCAGCATTTTCACAATCGCCGAAAAGTGGTTATCTCCAAAAACGAAAGAGTACAGGATTCTTTGGCACGAGCAATATACCGGCCTAAAAGTAAAATGAGAATTGAGCAGCTTGGCCGGCCAACCATCACGTGCAGAAAGCGATCACGTCTTGATCGAAGTACTTACAAAAGTTTAGTTATACCAACCTTAGGTTGTTTCACGATTCCTTTCGCTGTCGCGCGATTACGTAAAGCGAACTCAAACAGCAGATGAAGCTTATGCGACTCGCTGAACTAGCGAGGTGGCGTGACTGAAATTTAGCAGTCAACACAGACAAACGTTTCCCATTAAAAAAGATGTGCCAGCTTGCGAAAGAGTAATAGTTTAGCGTAAACGTTTCGATAGTAACAGACAGCTGAGAAGTAAGCTTGTTCTCAGAATAATATTAGCATGCACTCGACAACGTGTAAATAAGCAGCAATTCATAAGTCGGCCAACAGTTTCATTAATCTCATAAACGAACCTGTAAGGCATTGTTTGACAGAAACGCGTGGGAAAATTCAGCAGTGCAGCCGCCCAACCATCATGTGAAACAAGTGCTACGGTCGTGATGCATATGCCGACAAGTGTGCAGTTATTTCGACCGTATGCCGTTTTATGATCGCTCTCGCAATCTCGGTTGCGGAATAAGAAAAAGCTCATACCACAGACGGAGCTCAAGAGACGCGGTTGATGAGTGAGTGGGGGCACGTGATGCAACTTTATCAGGGGATAAAGGAAGACAAGTGTTCCCCATTACTAATACTAAACAATACGACCACGTGCGAACATATAGTCTAAATTTCGTAAATGTTTCGATTGTGTCAGGAAGGTGAGACCTAAGCTTGATCTTATTACCATCATAATAACATGCATCTCACCACATACAATTAGGCAGCAGCCTGACATCCCGCCCAAAGTTTCGTTATTTCGAAAAATCTGCATGGGGCTGTGTGTCACAAATATGCCAGCTGTAAAGGCAAGCGTGGTAAAGTTCAGCAGTGCGGTCGGTCAATTGGCCATCACGCGCAGCGAGTGCTCCGATCATGATACAGATGCCTGCATCTGAAATCAGGAAAGAAGCTAAGAGATGGAATAGGACACTGTGGTATAATGGTTATAAACAGGGATAAGGTGCCTCAGGATTCGATAGGATGGCCTATCCTCGTCAAAGGCGACCTTATCATCCTGGGCATGTTAGCTTTCACGGGTTAGTAGGGTGACGTCACGTGCGGTAGTCATTGGTAGCGGCCAGTTGTAAAGGGAGAGACTTAAAAGACAATGTGCGCTGTCGCCTGACGTCTGTAAGCGCGATTCCTAAGACGAGGGGACAAGAGCGGGGGTATTTGGGAATGTGGGGGAAAAGAAAAGAAAGAAAAGGATAAAAACTGACCCCAAGAGGGAAAAAAAGAGCAAGAAAAGAAAAAGCCGGGCAAGGGAGGGTGTTGGGGAAGCGAGAGGTTAGCGAGCATTCAGGGGTGTCCTTGGCGGGATGTTTCTGTGGCTTTAGAAGAGCGGGTCAGGCGTTAAGTGCGCGAGTAACAAAAAAGACCCAAACCGACATGGGGACGACAAACCAGAAGTAAAACTCCACTGGAATGACTAATGGCGATGGAGCCAGTTGTAGAAGATAACGACGACACCGAATGCGGAAGCAGTGGCAGGAGGGCGTTCGCGCGGTAGCGCCTAGGGGCAGCAATAAGCCAGCTGTGGAAGAAGATGACGCTCGAGCCACTGCTGATAATGTTAGCTTTAGCGAAGTCCTACAACGACGACACAGCGTCCTCCCATAAACAACTTCACTGTGAAACTCATAGCGAAATCCACGGTATTGACCTGCTTGCGTAAGACAAACTATTGTTGGGCTTCCAAGTGACCTGCTTGGCGAGAAGGCAGTGAAGCCACTATTTGAAGTTCATACGAACGAGGATGCGTGCCGCGAGAGTTAAAGCGACAGACAACTGGCCAGAATGTGTTGTGAGACGTTGATCGAAATGAAACAATGAAGGTTGATAGTTGTATAATCCACCACGCTGTTCGGCATTTAAGTGGGAAATATAATTTTAAGTTAGCAGAAACGTGCAACGAATCAGAAGGATAAAGCACAGGCTAGGCAACAACGGCACACCGCAAGGATCAGTGCTTTCGCCGCTTCTTTTCAACATATCAAGGCACGATCTCATCAACAAAATATCGAAAGCCTCGGGAGTAGGGCTCGCGATTTACGTGGACGACATCACCATTTGTTCCGCGAGCGGCCCGCTAGGCACTCTGAGGCAGAACCTACAGCAAGCACTTGACACCACGGAAGCTTTTCTTACAAACACGTGACTGAAGCTCTCCCCCAGCAAGTCAGAGCTTCTCCTGTGCAAACAAGGCCCCAGGGAGAGACAGCCCATTAGCTCCCTCCCTGGTCACCTACACACCCGGTACGGAAAAAGATCCTCAGGTGCGACACAATCAAGGTCCTGGGTATGGTAGTTTGTGCTTACAGCAACTGCAACGCGGAGGCACTAAAACGCATCGAAAAGAGCACACTGAACTTCAGAAGGGTCAGATCACGGGTGGCCAGCACAAAGAATGGATTGAAAGAGGACAACCTCGTGAAAGCATTTCATGCCTTCCTCATCAGCCACATAGCCTACGGCACCTCCGTCCTCAACTACAAGAAGATGGAGCTGAACAAAATCGACACACTAAGTATAACAGAATCAAAAAAGGCCCTGAGCCTCCCTGGAAACACTAGCACGGAACTGCTCCTCCACCAGGGGCTACACAACACGGCAACCGAACTCTTTGACGCACAGCGAAACATCCAAATTGGTCGGCTCTAACTCCCAAGGTCGGGCACCGAGATATCACTAGAAGCAGGCATACAGCTCCTCTTCATGCCACTAGAGAAGTCGCAACTATGCACAAACGCCAAGAGGGCAGTAACAGTTAATCCAATTCCAAGAAACATACACCCGACGCACAACGAATGGCGGAGAAAAGCGAGAGCCAAGGTAATCCTGGACAACGTCAAATGTAACGAAACTCAAGACCTTTCGTTGACGCGGCCAGATATTGGAATCGAGGAGCCTACGTTATCTCCGCGGTGGACGCCCATGGCTCGCTCGTAAACGCAGCCACGGTAGCTACCAACTTCACTCGTGATGCAGAAGAAATGGCTATCGTGGGGGCCCGTCTAAGCTGAAAGGAGCCTCGATCATTTACTCGGACTCAGGAAAAGCCATTAGAACCTTCTCGGTGGCCAATGTCTGTTGGAAAGCACCTACGGTTGTCAACAAAATCTTCCCAGAAACGGCAGATTACAACCTCATGTCCCCACACATCACATGGTTCCCGGCACACATGGCCAACATTTCTCGACGTCCTGACTGTAATCAGAACAAGCGGGCTCACCAACTGCCGCGCGAACACGCATTCCGCGCCGGCGGTTCGCCTCGTCGCTTCGATCGAGCCTGGAGGGACATAGACAACAAAGACGCGCTCGTGTCATACCACGACAGGACTTCAAATCATAGGTTAGGACGAAGAATTTTTTCTCCTCCTCACACCAAGCTCCGAATAGCACAGGCCATCACTTACAGACAGTCCGAGTCTCCAACATACATCACACGAAAGACACTAAGCAGGATCAATCCAGACCTTCCTACTGAATGCCCACACGGCGGCAACGAATTCAACAACTTCGAACACATGCTCTGGCTGTGCCCTGCCAACTCGGGCAAGGATTTGCCTGACCAGTCCTCCTGGGACTAAGCGCTCAAAACCAAAGAGCACATCGCTCAGCTCAAGGCTATCCGGAGGCCCGGGCCGTCACCGATGGACTCTGTCTACCGGCCCCGACCAGGGTGGAGCCGCCAGTTTGATTGAATTCTTTCTTCTCAGAACCCAAAATAAAGTTTGCACTCACTCACTCCCTCGTAATGGGCAGGAGGCGTTTACGGGGGATGAGCCATTGCTTAAGTGGGTATGAGCCATTCATTATCTTGTGTGACAGACAGATTTAATTTTCAAGCAATTTAATTTGTAAGAATTGCAAGCTCCAATACCGGGCGGATTCCGCTAACCACGCCACTGAGCAAACTCGAGACATCGAACGCAAGCAACCTTGCGCCCACTATATGGGGGTTTGAATTAGTGGTTCCGCACATTTTATCCCACCTACCTACAACTATGGCAAGACCACGAGTAGTGTGTACTCCTGAGAAAGAAGCTGCCTACCGCGAGTGTCAGTAAGAGTTGGTTCGCGAATGGGCCCGTTATCGTAGGACTTACCCCGAGCTGCACGCCAGAGATCCCGAGTTTCTACGGCAGCGCCAGGAGACTAATCCCAAAGTGCGCTGCCAGGGGTGGGGATGGCACACCGAGCACGGCAAAACAGCAGACAGCAACCTCACGCGCGCGCAAGCAGAGAAAAAACACTGGGAAACCGCGAAAAGAAGCAGTCGTAAGACATGCTCACCACGCGAAGCACGCAAAAGCGCAAGAGGTGAAAGAATGGTGAAACAAAAGATTTGCAATTTATATTGGTTGCGAAGTTTTACTTGCATGCTGTAACACTCGGTGTAACTACCACAGCTTCGCTGTTCGATCATCTTCGCTCACTAGAAGCAGCCGTAATTTTTGGATTTCCTGTATTTGAGTCGTATTAGCATAAAAGAGAGACCGCTGTGCACTGCACTTTTTACCGACTCATGTAAGAACATATCAACCTTGTTGTCGTGAAATGCAAGGATTACTTACCGAACCGAAACATGGTCCGCATGAATGATGCGTGGCCAGTGCCAAATGATAACAATGCGGGTGGTTCTACGTTGATGTTCTGTTTGTATTCCCGAGCACATGTACTCGCATATCTTCACAAGGAATAACACTTAAAAAATAGCGTATTCAATAGAAACTGCTGGCTTAAGAAGCTACCACAAAGCAAGAATAAAGAAACTTACAAGAGTGGGACGCAAGGGAAGGACACTGGTAATTGTGTGTGGTCGAATACAAACGTCCTCTCGTGCACGTGCTCTATCTCGTGCTCTGATGTCACATTACGCACGTGCTGGCTATCTTAAAGAGCTCGTTGGCGTTTGCACGAGTGGGAAACGCGTGCGCACTCTTACTTTCTGTGCATTCGACCACCCTCTAAGCGACCACCCCCGGAATGACGTTGGCGCAGAGTATAAATGGCGGACCAGGACGAATGTTTCCTCATGCGCTAAGCCATCTGTCTGAAAAAATCGTATGGATTGCCTTTTTATCTTCGTGCTACATTTTCGTCGATGACAATTTTCCGGTTCATAACCCTTTCTCATCCTTACCGGATTTGGCAAAACTTGTTGGCGATATAGTCACTTGCGCCCACCTATTGTTGTTGTAAAATGAATATAGCTTAAGGATGTCGCATGAGATTATCTTAACAATATAGCCAGGGAAACATATAATATGCAGTGCTGCCCACTGCTAAATGGGACGCTGCAATGCACGGTTATCTCTTTACTGGTGGCCTAACTGCAAGTGCCTGCGAGAGCATTGTCTGTACACTGCGCAGGTGTGCGCAATTGTGCCAGACGTACAAACCTTAAAGGATCTAAGAGACATTACAGTCGCGAGAGCAGAGAAGATAGACCTGCTCCGCGCTCATGTGTTTCCGTTAGCGCTGTACCGACCTTTACATTTATCATAGATATCAAACATCCCTGCCAGGGGCCGAAGATGCTATCCTGAGGGAATGTGTTCAACTAGTTCGACTACAGCGTATCTAAACGCTTCTTTCTTACTACATGTTTGTTGATGGCGGAAAGAAAAATTAACAATAGCGGATAAAGGAGACATTGTTGCCAAAATTTTACTGCGAGTCAATAGATTTACCGCGCGGAGTACGCGTGTTAAATTATTGTTCGCTGACGACAAAAGCACATTGATAGATGGCAAAGGTATTGATGACCTTGTCGACGACGCTAATTTCACGTTGGAAAAATTAGATGAATGGACACGTAGAAATAGCCTCCGGATTAATGAGAATAAAACAAAAGCTGCAATATATCGCGCTAAAAACGTATATCAATCAGCAAACTTATCTCGTTAACTGCAATATTTATTGTGATTACTTCCAGTATTAAAAGATTCTGTGTCCCTTTTAATGAACATATGCAATGGGATCCTCATGGGGATAGCCTGGCACTTAAACTTGCGCAAGTAATAATTTTAACATACAGACTTCGCCACATACTGCCACCGAAAATTATGATGTTAATCTATTATTCATTGTTTTCTAGCACATTACCCTACTGCCATCTAATATGGTCTGACGCAACGCAGGGAACCTTAAACAGGCTGCATAGGTTGCAGAAAGAGTTCCTTTGAATTGTTGAGGGCTTGCTCTATTACTCTCACGCACAGCATCTTTTTGACAAGTGCAACGTAATCCCAGTCGCCAAATTGTTCGTCTACATCTGAGGCAGTAATTTAAGAAACAAAAAAGTAAATAGCTCCTTTTTACAACGTTCAGCTAACCTATATGAAAACACTTTTGCCCGCCTGACACATAACACTATGCCCTGCAAAGTGAGAACTTATAAAACATCGCATGGTCTACAGACACTACAGAACAAATTACTCAGGTTACTTAATAGATTAAAGAATGAACACGGTAAAGTTGAAGATATAACACTCCAAGAACTTCGACAGCACTTTAAAAAATCCTAGGCCGTTCACTTTCCTAACTTTTCGTTTTTGCAAACCAAGTTTTCCTCTACCCCATTATCAATAACAGTTTACTTGGTGAGGGAATGGTTTCGTCTTCACTTCTTTCAATTCACAATCTGTGCTTTATCAGTTTTGCTTCTCTTTACCATCATTGTAGATGTATTGCTGTTATTTCTTGCGTATAAGTAAAACTGCATTAATGTTACTTCTCTTGTGACTCCTCCTTCGTTGATCGTGTTGTTTTATTACATGACTGAACTAGAAATTTGTATTTTCATCTTGCCTTATTCCATCACAATTTGTGTACGTTACATTGCATGGTCGCGAAGTGTAATTTCAAACGTGACAATGTAATATATGCCTTTTTGGTCGTTATGTAACTGCTCCGTGTATGGGGGGCCTACGGCTCTGTCAAGCTGTCATTCATCACAGCTTTTACTGCAGGTCTCTCGTCTCGTGTATTTTTGTGGGACACAAATAAAGACATTATTTTTATTATTAGTAGTAGTAGTTGTTGTTGTAAGGACAGCTATAGACACTACGATCTCAACACGCACAATTTATTTGAGAGGCAAGATCTCGGTATCCGCGGTAATGTTATTCTGCTCACGTGGTTATTGGCAAGCACAGGGTAGCCGATAGAAATCTCATGTCCGAGAGTGTAGAACAGTAATATACTGCAACTAGTAGGCAGGGCGTCGAGGGCAAGAGTAAGTTTAGTACGAAAGTACAAAAAAGACGACGTGTCTCTTCCTGCTTGCGAGCCAGTCCCCGACGGACACGCTTTTTAGGAGCCAGCTGCCCTGTGGTTTATCAAGCCTCCAAGGGTACTTCTGAATGTTGGAGACAAACTGGTGAAGCTGCAGGGTAGCCCTCACGGATGTTGCAGACCTCTTCAAGAATTCGCACTACGAATCAAGTGCTAGTCGACACTCCCGTGCATCGGGCCAACCACAGAATCTGGAGACTAGCCTGCCTGTCGTTGACACTACAGTTCCCACTACTTCAACCTGTAAAACCAGCATTTCATCTCAACCCGCCAGAACCAATACGGAGACCACGATGTTGAACTATAAAGACTTGAGAGCCGACGGGTCCCAACGACGTTCCGTGGCCCAGTGTTCGAAGACGTCAGAGACTAGATGGTGGACTTCGCGCGCGTGGCCACCTTGAAGCACTGGGACGATGCGGCAAAACTAAAACACGCCTACTTCTACCATGAGGACGTCACGCGTACATGGTTTCGGGACCGTGAAATGCAACAGGCGTAGGGGTGCCAATTTTGTCGTCGCCTTCTGGAAACGTGCACCAGTGCTGATTGTCACGAATGAGCGGAACGAGCGATTCAGGCCCGCATCAAGTTGCCATACGAAACTGTGGACACTTACATGGAATACATGACGTGCCTCTCCCGACGAGCTGATCCAGGAATGAGGGAGGAGAAGCTAATAATCTGATGCGCGGGTTCAAGGAGCAGCTCTCTGCTGGTCTCGTGCGGAGCTTCCAGAAGACAGCTGTGGAGTCCTTTTCCGACGCCGGGACCATGTAAAAGATGCTTCTGCATCGTTCGTACCTATGCAGCATGTCCGCTGCTGACATTTTCACGGCCATCGGAAGCAACGGTGACTGTATGAAAGAGTTCATCTACAGTGTAGCGCTCGAAGAGTTGCAAAAGGCCACCATCGCACCAACGCCGCACCCTACGGTAAGCTCTATTGCAAGTGTTATGAAGTAATAATAATAATAATAATATTTGGGGTTTTACGTGCCAAAACCACTTTCTGATTATGAGGCACGCCGTAGTGGAGGACTCCGGAAATGTTGGCCACCTGGGGCTCTTTAACGTGCACCTAAATCTAAGCACATCTACGCCCCCATCGAAATGCGGCCGCCGTGGCCGGGACTCGATCCCGCAACCTCGTGTTCAGCAGCCCAACACCATAGCCATTGAGCGACCCCGGCGGGTAAGTTATGAAGCAGGAGCTGCACGAGGCCCTCCGTGATATCTTGCCTCCTGATGACGCTGGGGCAGGACATACTGAATACTGCCGTGCATTCAGATATCTAAACTGTACAAAGACTTCGTTGATGTGTTATTTTCCGTACCATTTAACCGTGAAGTATGCTTCGTAGGGCCGCGAAAATGTGTTTGTTAAAGCTTTTAAAAGGAGCTGCTATACCGCGGGGGGGGGGGGGAAGAAGAGGGGGTTAAACTTTTTTCATATGCGGCGCACTTGAGCTTTATCGCTTGAAACGTAGCTAGAAGACACGAACTTTTTTGTTTAATGCGATATACATTGTTTATTATGTAAAAAGCACGATACAAGTGCACACGTTCTTGTTTTTAAAAAGCTTTAACACAAACTTCGCATGTAATCTGTTACATCCAGATTGAGGGCACCCTGCTTCCTCTACGACGCGGTTCGTTCGTGCTCCTCCTAAAGTGTCACTTCAGCCGGTACAGCCGATATCGTACAGCGAAGCAGGGTACACGCCGCTGCCCTTTGCCCATGCCGCTCCAGTTATCCATTGTCCGGAACAACTGGTCCACTACATCATCGATAGGCGCAAGTGTCCTCGGAAGTTCGATATTCGGCGCACACCCTATCGTCGGCCTCTGTGCTTCCAATGCGGTGAAGCTGACCAGCTGTACCGCCGGTTCCCTTACCAGCGCCTTGGACTTCGTGGCTTTTCCGCATGCACACCGCCCCAATACGTCCAGCAACTGAGGGGACCAAGTTTGGTCGTTGACCCTTGTTCGCCGCCGCGGCCTTTTTGAAAAGTTGCTGAGCCGGTATTTTGGTCGCATCTAGTACTCTGCTGCGTCAGTGACGTTAACTACAAAGTGGTCCGGGACACAACATAGCAGACACGGACCAGGACACAAAGACAAGGGAGCTCGCACATAGTTCATCTTCTGCGCATGAAACTTACAATGCGTGTTCGTAATTTTTCAGCATTCACCCTTCTTTATTTATGTTTTTCATTTTTGGTCGTGAGCTTGCCGCTTCTTTCATTGACTGTGGCAATGGGGCGTTTCTTTTTCGTTGTACTTTTGCTTTGTCTACTTTGTCTTATTTTTCTTTAATTGGTGCGCCTCTTTTACAGCATCGGCACGATGATTTTGTTCGGAAGAGGGGAATATGCCACATGTAGGTAGTGGGTCGAAGGTAAGAGTGGGTCGAGCCCAAAAGAACTCAGAATACCACGCGCGTCTTCCTGCTCGCAAGCCAGCCTTCAACGGACGCACTTTTCAGGCGCCAACTGCTGTGCTGTTTATTGAACCCCCGAAATGACCCCTGAAGGCTCGTGACAATACACACACTAGTTTTGGGTATCCGTAAAGAGCAATGCACCACTCAGTCGTACTGTGTGGCGTCACATGTGCTAGAGAAAATTTTAATGTTATGCAGATCCCATGCACTGTGGGAATCGATGTTGTGCGTAACATTATCAAGGAAATGGCTCTCCCACAATTCTTGTTTTGGCTCGAACAGTGACCAGTTGGACCAAAGTGAAGGATATGAGATGTTTTGTGTTTGACTTGTGAATGTGTATGATGACAAAGCAAGGCAATGGCGATGATGATAGTATGACGGTGATGGTACGACGAGAGCGTTTTTTTTTTTTTTTACTCAGAGGAAGAAACGTTGGAACTTGTTCCGTTACGATCTGGGCTGATCCGGAAGGTGCTACAATGTCGTACGCCATCATTGTTGCGTTATTGATTGCAAAGAAATACATAGAGAACGCCGGCTGACCCCATAGACGGCTGCAGTTTAACACAGCGTTTTGAAGTGTTAGCTGCCAAGGACGAAGAATAAGAGAGATGGATAAGTTCGCGCTTATAATGCAAGGGAAACACGCGGGTAATTGTCCGAGTCAGAATGAAAACTGGCGCGCCCGCGCGTGCCCTAGCTCGTGCTATGTCAATTGACGCACGAGAGAAACATTTGTACGATCTGTTTGTTGTCGGTGCACTTCTTTCTCTTTGTCACTTTATTCAGATATCTAAACTGTACAAAGACTTCGTTGATGTGTTATTATCCGTACCATTTAACCGTGAAGTATGCTTCGTAGGGCCGCGAAAATGTGTTTGCAAAAGCTTTTAAAAGGTGCTGGTATACCGCGGGGGGGGGGGGGGGGAGAAGGGGGGTTAAACTTTTTTTATATGCGGCGCACTTGAGCTTTATCCCTTGAAACGTAGCTAGAAGACACGAACTTTTTTGTTTCATGCGATGCACATTGTTTATTATGTAAAAAGCACGATACAAGTGCACACGTTTTTGTTTTCAAAAAGCTTTAACGCAAACTTCGCATGTAATCTGTTACATCCAGATTAAAAGATAGTAGGGCCTGCTTTTCATCTTGTGATGCTGCAGCACGCTCATAGCATAATGAAAGCAGGTACAGCGGTGCAGAACACAGATGTTTGCATATGCGAGTAATTTTCCATTGTGTGTCCTATTTTGTCGTAGTGTAGAAAATGCAGGCGTACGTGCCGTAGTTTGTTCACTGAGTGAAACTTCTGTTAAAAATGCCGAAAAACTAATAACACGTAGTCTGCAAACTACCATAGCGCGATGTTGCGGTACAGTTTTTTTACTTTGTAATCACTGTTGCATGCGAGTGCAAAAACAAACACGGGCTTTCCTCCTGTGCAAGATGCGGAGGACCACACGAATGTATTTTCCAGCATGCGTAGCCAGGTTTGTAGATGTTCAGGACACAGAAGATTGTCACGTGGTATGACGTGGCAGTCACGCGGTATGTTGCATATTTTGCGATATTTATTTGTCAGTCGGAAAAATTAGTACGCAATTAGCACGTCCCTGAACATACCGCAGTTAAATGCCCCTTGGCTGCGCGTACAAATGCCTCATTGGCACTTTGATAATTAGAATGGCGCACCTAGACTTATATAACGCATCACAATTATACCTAAATAGCTCTCTATAATGAAAAATTTACTGGTGGCTACTCCACTGCAGTGGAAACAGTATGTACTAGGTTTTTTCGAGTAACGCAATTGCTCTTTCTCTAAATCTTAATGGATCATAGCTAATTGGGACACCCTGTATATATTTATGACCAGTGCATAGAACCGATGATGTTTCTATCCCTAAAAAATGTTATTACTTATTAGGAGATTCTCTTTCTTTTCTTTTAGTGAGTCGTTATTATCATAATTTGTTTTGAATACATATATACAATTTATAGGAAAGAAAAAGCGGAGGAGGCGGGCAAGAGTCATTAGCATTGCTTACTGCAAAGAGAAGCAATATCAAACACATATCCTTCACGTGTATTTCACGCGTCGTTCATAAAAGACTGCCGATGGGGTCCCTGAAATCTACAGGCTTATTTCAGGGTCAAAGATGTATGCAAGGAAATTTGAAGCGAGGTGAACATACAGCAGCATATTCATTCTCTAGCCATAGGCTATCCATAAATTTAGAAATAATTGTTAAGTGGCTACCTCGTCCTCTTTCAAAATTTAATAAACTTTGTCCTGTGTATATATTTCAACATATATTGCATGTGCAGGGTGATTAGAGTGGAAATTTAAAACAATGTTAAAGCGAAAAAGTACGCATGAAGCAGCCGACACTGATGCTTCTAATGCGCTTGCCATCTTACTGTCAGGATTTGAAGAAATAAAGCGAAATTATAAATAGAAAGCCGTGCACGCTCGCGCCAACAATGATGCCGTAAGCTGTTAGACCCAATAAAATTTAGGTGAAAAGATAGCGGCAAGTCACACCAACCTGAAAGGATGTTGGTGACAAGACTCCGGTAATGACATTTTGTGTGTGTGCGGGGAGCGTAGCCTTCGGTATCGCCGGCGGGGGGGGGGGGCGCCTCGCCTCCTCCCTGGAAAACTTTGGAGGGCCCCGCAGCACCCCCTCCCCCTTAGTCGGCACCTATGTCCCAATGTACGGTACACGAGCGTGTTTGCACTTGACCCCGGTCAAAATACGGCCACCGCGACTGGGATTTCAACCCACGGCTTCGGGCTTTCAGTGGAGTGCCAAAGCCTGTATGCCGTCACGGCGGGTGCTGCGTGCCAGGATATCTCCCATATATGACACATCTAGGTGGAAGGATGGCGTTGTGCTGGTAGGCGTAGTGTCGCCGAAGTGGGTGCGTATAGCTTGCGTTTGACGTTCGACTAATCATTGTGCATTGCTTTGCGGTAAGCAGTGAGTGCAGTGAGGGGAAGATGCTTCTGCGGTTGTACTAGATGGCAGGAGTTCAAAGATCTGGAGTTCAAACCCGGTGAAGTGCTTCACGGGTGATTCGAGGCGCTCTTCCGTTGCCCCCCGTACCTCTGGTGCCTAAATATTTCGACAACCTCCATCGGTATGCACAGCTGCTTGTGTTACTTCTTTCAACACTCAGGGGGTTGGGGGGGGGCGGTAAGTGACCAGGTGTACAGGTGGGCTTGGAATTCGTAAGGTCAGTGCATCGTGACAAGTTGCTTGGTAGTGCTTTAAAGCTGTGATAACAGCTGCAACTTCAGCACAATCCGCGGATGTGACTGAGATATTTTCAATATGTAGAAGAGTAACACTGGTGTCGGTCACGGCAGCTGCAGCCGCAGTATCTCGTATGGTTACATCGGGGAAAGGAAAAATCTGTACGTATTTCGTGCATTACTTATTGGACCACGAATATCATCTGGACATACCGATTAGATCTGAACGTTCAAGCCCCGCTTAGGGTTTCCAATGGATAACAGGAGGACAATAATTTTGGGATGTCCTATTTAAAACATCCTTCGGACATCCACGCGATTGAGCTTCTGAGATCTAAACAAATCCCAAAACAATAATTCTATGGATGTGTGAAGGATGTTTTGAACGGAATGTCCCATACCGGACATATATGGGATCAGCACACACAATCCACCACGTAGTACGTGATCATGTCGCAGAATGTTAAGTATCTTCCACGGCTGCCTTCAGCTCACGCTTTTCTGAAAAGACAACATGTCAGCCAGCAACATCAAGCTGTTGCACTCAGGATCAAACTTCTAATGCAGACGATAAACGGATAAATTGCAATCAACAACCGAAACTGCACAAGCTTATCGGGAGGAAACGTCACAAAGCGGTAGCCAGCGCGCCGAAATAGCTCTCCATTACCACGGATTAGCACCAGCCACAAGGTCATCACGTCCTATCGTGTCGCAATTAATAGCGTCCAGCACTCCTACGCTCTCGAAACATGTCGGGAAAACCATGTACTGCAACCAGTGCAACGGGAGCAACCACGTCCGCAGAACAGAGCAGAGTGGCTTACTTTGCCCAGTGTTAAGGTTAGCGTCTGGCACCACGTGCAGAAAGGGATTTCACCCGACCATCTCTCACCATGCCTTGTCGAAATGAAGCGTAACGGCTCCTGCTACGGTTGGCGTCCCCCACCATATGCAGGAAGAAATTTCTTTCCCCCGATCTTCACACACCTTGCCTTGTCGAAATGAAGCGTGGCTTCCTAGTTTTCCGTGACCATTTCGAGTGTCTGCCGGTCTGGCGGAAGCGCCGCAGTGTTTACAGGCCTATTTTGTGTGCGTGTGTGTGTCTGTGTGTGTGTGTGTGTGTGTGTGCGCGTGCGTGCGTGCGTGTGTGTGTGTGTGTGTGTGTGTGTGTTTGTGCGCGCGCGCGTGTGTGTGTGTGTGTGTGTGTGTGTGTGTGTGTGTGTGTGTGTGTGTGTGTGTGTGTGTGTGTGTGTGTGTGTGTGTGTGTGTGTGTGTGTGTGTGTGTGTGTGTGTGTGTGTGTGTGTGCGTGTGCGCCAGTTTAGAGGGACCCTTTCCTCAAACGGCCAAAGTCTACAGGAGAACTTTCACTAACCAGCAAAGCGCAGCAGAGACGGATAAGCGTTTACAATTACAGGAGGCCGGAGTGAGAGCTGGGAAGGCATCGAGGAGTGTGGACGCACTCGCATCACGCTCCGCAATTTCCATGTTTTTCGTGTGGTCCAGTCCTTCGAACCTACGAAAAGTGCCCCTCATCGTTTCCGGGAAGTCAAGCGGCAGCCAGGGAGGCCAGAAGTTTGGCCCTTGGACCATTTTTCACGGAAATAAGACCAAGGGATTGCTACCTCCACAAGTGAGCCAGTGTAGGCCTACCGACGAGTAGCGAGCGGCGGCAGCCGCGACGCCGACTGCGACTCCGCCACTGCCGCGACGCCGACGCAGATGGCGTCTCAAACTCCTGCGCGTTGTGCGAAAAGCGGTTTAGCGGGAAGTACCTCGACCAGCCATGATTCCAACACCGAAGAGCACATGGATTGCACGGACATCCGACCGCACCAGGCGATGACCACCGACGCAGGGATAAGCCCATCACCGTCCACCATCAACAGCGGTGAGAATACGACCGACAAACGCATTCAAGACGCCCAAGAGGGATGGACCACAGTTGTGTCCGTCAGGGAAAGAAAAATGCAACGGAGAGAACGCGCGCAGGAGCACCGGAAGAACGAATCTCCAACGAACGCAGACAAGCCAAGATTTCGCACGAGACGCAACGGGAAGAAACTACGAGCCTTACCAAAGGACGATTTCAAGGTCATTGTGAGACCGCATCAAGGACTCCCGCTTCGAGCAATTACAACTCCCGTGATGGCCCGTGCTATAATAAAGGCTTGCAATGAAAAGATCCAAGGTGAGCAGTTTCTGCTACGTATTAAGCCTGGATCGAACATTGTAATTGTTTCAACCCCAGAAAAAGAAGTCGCAAACACATTGCGCCAGAATACATCACTCAAGATAAATGGAAAACCCCATGCGGTGAAAGCGTATGTAGCTCTGGGGGACGGAGCAGTTCGGGGGGTAATCCACGGACTCACCCCACATACGCCCTCAGACGTCCTTAAACCGAAAATCAGAGTGCGCACGCTGAATGTGGCAGTCGCCCACGCACGAATGCTGGGGGACACTAAGAGTGCCGTCATTATATTCTTCGGAAACCTAGTACCCGTCGTCCTAAAGTGATAGAGACGACGGATAGCGATAGTACCATTCATGGCTGACACGACACACAGAAACACTGAAAGCCTTGAGGTATGGCAGTGGAATTGCCGTACGTTACGTAACAAACATGCTGCCCTTGCACAATATATACAGTCAGCTCCAGTCCTACCCGACATTATATGCCTACAAGAAATTGGACAAATTACACAAAAACTAAAAGGATACGAGACGTACTCCAATCCTGATTATCCTAGGGTCGCCAGCTTTGCGAGAAAAGACCTGGCCCTCAGCGTCACGTATATGCCACAGCGCGACACACAGCATCAAATACTAACGGTGAGGCCATGCAAAAGAAATAAAGCCAAGACTGTAATCGTATATATATACAGTCCTCCTCGAGAGCGAGCACCATGCTTCGATACCCTACTAATTTATGCAATATCAGACATGGAGCGAAAAGACAAGCTGCTAGCGGTTCGTGACTTCAATGCACCACACTCCGCCTGGGGTTACCACAAAGACTCAGTGAACGGAAAATCACTAGCTGATACGACAGATCGATACGGGTTAGAACTCATTACAATACCGGGGTGTTACACACGTTTAGGCAATATTGCAGCGGCGGATACAACCCCAGATCTAGCTTTCTCGAGCCATCCAGGGGAGACGCGGTGGACAAATTTGGAGGAAAATTTGGGCAGTGACCATAACATTGTCTCGATAGGTATCAATTCCCCCAAAATCCGTCGCTCCCTAGGGAGCGCTTGCATTACAGACTGGACTGTATATCGAGATAAACAAGAGCAGCTCATTTTCGCAGAAGATATTGAAACCTGGGTGGAGCAAATACGCGAAACACACGAAAGAGCAACGAGGGAGATTGCTACAACATCGGATATAACAGCGGTAGACAGCCGCCTCATACATTTATGGGAAGCACGCAGAAGCCTGACGAGACGATGGAAAAGACAAAGATTAAATAGAAAGCTGAAAATACGTATAGCTCAACTAACACAGGAGGCTAATGCTTATGCACAAACACTAGAAAACAATAACTGGCACCAATTCTGTGAATCTGTACAAGGAAACTTACACACAAAAAATACATGGGCCATTTTGAGAAGCATGATAGATCCTGCAAGTACAAAAACAGCGACGAACCGAGATCTGCGATTACTTGAATGCGAATTTCGAGACGCTGACACCCATCTCCTAGACACACTAGAAGACATGTATATAGGAGCAAATTCCACGCAAAACCATGATACTCCCACATATTTAGGAGTGAACAATGAGGAGCTAGATGCCTCTATGTCGGTGGCAGAGGTTTTCGCGGCAGCGCGAACTTTCAAGAAAAATACGGCGCCTGGACCGGACAAAATAACAAACGCCATGATTCGCAATCTTAGCCTCAATGCTTTAACGAGGGCTAACAGATCTTTTTAACAAGCATGTATGGACTGAAGGCGGTCAAATCCCACAGGCATGGAAGCATGCAGATATAATTCTAATACCGAAACCAGGGAAACTGAGGGACATAAAAAACCTCCGACCCATATCCCTTACCTCATGTCTGGGTAAGCTTTTTGAAAAGGTTATACAGATGAGACTGACTAGGTACATAGAAAACAGCAACCTTTTCCCGGAAACTATGTTCGGCTTTAGACAGCATATGTCGGTACAGGACGTGTTTCTCCTACTGAAAGAAGAAGTATTAAACACAGAGAGAGGAAATGCAGGCGGATTCCTCCCCCCCCCCCCATAGTAGCATTAGATATCAAAAAAGCTTTCGATACCATCTCGCACGAAAGCATTTTAACGGAACTATCGAACATGCACTGCGGACAGCGCACTTATGAATACATAAAATCCTTTCTAGACAACCGCACAGCCACGATAGGGCTAGGATCCACCCGCTCAGATGTTCTACAGACCCCCAAAAGAGGAAGGCCGCAAGGTTGAATTCTTTCACCGCTACTCTTCAATATAGGGATGAAAGGACTAGCGGTGAAACTACAACGGACCCCAAACTTAGGACATGCGATTTACGCGGACGACGTAACTTTCTGGACCGCAAAGGGATCTCTAGGGGAACGTCAGGAAACCCTCCAGAAGGCAATTGGCATTGTTGAGGATTATGTAACAAAAGCTGGCATGAATTGCGCCCCGGAGAAGTCCGAACTAATCCGAGTAAGAGCGCCTTATACACGAAAGGACGATAGACTTCCGATAAAGCTTGCTCTGGGAGGTCAAACAATACAGGAGGTATCTAAAGCTCGGATACTCGGACTATGGATACAGGAAAATGGAGCAGTAGGGCACACGATCGCAAATCTCCGGAAAACGGTTAACAGCGTGTCTAGGATGATAAACAGAGTAGCAAGAAACAGAAAAGGCTTCAAGGAGGAAGAGACGATAAGGCTCGTACAGGCATTTATCATAAGCCGTGTAACCTTTGGCCTTCCTTTCCAAAAAGTGTCAAACTCAGAGGACACTAAAATAAACGCCCTTATACGCACAGCTTATAAGGCGGCGCTTGGTCTACCGATTTGCACTCGCACGACCCTTTTTAATGCAATGGGTATTAGCAACACGTTTGAAGAACTCGAGGCTGCAACACTGATCGCACAACGAGAAAGGCTCAATTCCACGGAGCAAGGTCGAACACTTCTGCGTCGATTAGGGTATCCACTCAGACCGGCACATTGTACCGACCAAACAGAACTCCTCACACCGAACGTACGAGCGCAGATCTCTGTGTCCCCAATCCCTAAAAACATGAGCGAGAAATACCACAGACAACGGCGCCTTGCACGGGCCAGGACACTCGAACGCAGGTTCGGTAGAAATCCGGAGGTTTATTACACGGACGCGTGCAAACAGGATAGCAAAACTTTCACTGTGGTAGCCACAAACGCACAAACTACTATTTCCGCAACAGTCAGAACAGGGTCGGTGGCCACAGCAGAGGCTACTGCGGTGGCTCTGGCTATACGTGACGCTGAAAATAGAGCACGTTCTTCGTTAATACTAACCGACTCGCAGTCGGCATGTCGCCTTTTCATGGCAGGCACCCAGCCCAAACTCACCGTCAAAATCATAGGAAGAAATCTCACGGAACACCACACTATTACGTGGTGTCCGGCGCACGCCCGAGTGAGCGGTAACGAGAGGGCGGACCGCCTCGCTCGAGAATATAGCATCCGAGCGACGGAACGCACTCTCGTAGAATCTCCGATAACAGCAAAAGATATCTTGGAGGCACAGAGACGAGGAAGGCAACGGTATAGCTTTCCAGACACATCCTTGGACTCAGCGCAAATGCGGGAGGGGCGCCGACTACAATCCCGTACATACCCACACCTACTCCTACTACGACACATACACCCCACCCGGTATCCCAACACTTGCCCTTGGTGCGGAGGGCGGCCATCTCTTGACCATATCACATGGTCGTGCCAGAGTCGGCCACAAGAAATCCAATCACCCCTTATGGGGCAAAACTCCAACAGTAGGCAGTGGGAGGTGCAGCTAGCCAGCACGGTGCGGGAGGACCAACTGGCCCTTCTCGACCAAGCCCGGCGTGCCGCGATCGCCAGTGGGGCCCTGGACTGAGGGACCCACCCACTGGACCTGAGTGTGATTTTTTTAAATAAAAGTTTATACTACTATACTACTACTACAGGAGGCGGGACGGCCTCCTCCTGGCAGCAGGCTTTCTGTGCCGGCCACGTGACGTCGACGGAAACAAGATCCCTCCCACAGAATAGAGAGCCTATTTAAGGGGCTCCGAAATGTACTTTTGAACACTTCATTCTCTTCTCTTCATATATCTTTAACCTTTGAATAAACCATGCAAGTTTCGCACTAGAATTCGTCTCGTCATCGCTTGGTCGCCATGGTCTACCGGATGCCTGCAGCCCGCCGACAACGGCACGCTACCCAACAAGTAAGGTCGGTCGAGCTTCGATAGGCAGGCTCCGCTACATCTCGGCCGCAGTTTGATACGCTACCGTGGAGTACGCAACAAACTGACTAGCAGCGATTGGTATGCGCAACACTGGAGCCCCCAGCTTGGAAGACAACTACGAGATCATAGCCTCTTCGTCCTGGTGACGACGTTCAGAAGGAAGGTGTCTGGATTCATGACTGCATATGGTGAGTGCACGGCTTTTCTTCACTAAGATATTACTTGCGTTTACGTAAATTCTTTTGGAAAGTACAGTGCAGTGATTTTTCTTTAACCGTTGACGGAACGTTTGAGTACGTCAAGGTTGTCATAGATGGAAGTGTTAGGAGCCCTAAGGGCAGCCATGAACTTGAAGGCACTGAAGAAGCCGTAATTTTTGAGCTTGGCCAAAGAGTTGGGCCGCCAAATTACCGAATCAAAGAGAAAGCCGGAGATCACAAAGGCGATCGAAGTGATCGGGGCAGACGATGATGAACTGATGGAATGCCTAGCTAGCATGGCAGAGAAAGAAGAAGAACTTAAGCGCCTAGAGGAAAAAGAAGAGTGCGAGCAGGCAACACGTGAGGACAAAGAAGAGTGCGATCGTGTTTCACGCGACGCACTCGAAATGAAGCGCCTAGATATTGAGCTTCTGAAAGCCCAAAATAGTGAAAGACCTTGCACAGAAACACGTGAAAGTGAGCGCAGAATGACAGACTTGATGCCACCCTACGCAGTAGGATGGGACATAGGTCTTTTTCTGGTACACTTTGAGCGCACGTGTGAGAAGGCCGAATTCGCGGGAAACACGCGGCCGCAACGCTTGGTTACGTTACTGCCACGTGAGCTAGCTGATATCATTGCCATCATGGGGAAAGAAAAAGCAGAGAACTTCGATGAAGTCAAAGCGAATCTGCTTAAAAAGTACAGATTGTCAGCGGAAGCATTTAGGCGAAAATTCAGGAAGTCGAGAAGATCAAAAGTGAGTCATACTCAGAGTTTGCATACACCTTGGAGGTAAACCTGAAGGAATGGCTCAGAGAAGAGGGTGCACTCGGCGATGCCGAAAAGAGAATTCAGCGCATCGCTTTAGAACAATTCGACCGCCGGCGGCCCGTAAACCTCAAGTAATGGGTTCAGGATAGGCCAGGCGTAGACACTATCACGAGAGCGGCTGATCTCGCTGAAGAGCACGTAACTCGCCGTGCGGATGAAAGCAACGAAGCTCCTAAGAAGGAGATGAATAAATACAGACCCGACAAGCCAAAGCGATGGCCAATGTCGAGTCGGTATAGAACAATGGAAAGGACAGATTCGGTGAAAAGTAGTGACGAGGACAGCGAGGAAGAGAAGGAACCAGCCGAACGGAGTCCAGAAAGGCAGAAGGAAAAAACATTCGAGGCGAAAAAACCAGTAGTTTGCTACAACTGCCAGCAAACGGGGCATATCTCCGTGGGGTGCAGAAATTATTGATGTCACTAACTAGTAACGAGGAAAATCTGACATTGTTAGAACCATGAATTCAAGCCTTCGTTGTAAACGGCAAACCATGTAGAGCGACTCGGCAGCCACAATGGACGCGGTGCATCCGTCGTACGTAGAGGAAGGCCAGTTCACGGGAGAATGTGCTTGGATAAGGCAAGCCGTAAAAATCTCCAGTGTTTGTCTCCCTGTGGCCAAGATTCGTATCGAAGGCCCTTTTGGAGTACTGGGCACTGAAGCCGCCATCTCGGCACATCTCCCGCCGTAGTATCCGTATTTGTTTCCTAACAAATCAGAGGATATGCTACGACGCAAGGGAATCGGGTTTAGTGACGGTGCAATGCAAGCCCTAACTCGTTCCAAGGCAAGGGAGCTCGCGGCCAAGGTAGCGTACGAATGTCCACTGGTGTAAGAAACAGGTTTGATGGAAGATTGGTTAACCTGTACCGAAGAGGACAGCCCTATAGGGGATAATGCGGAAAGTACACCATCTAATGAACAGGTAAGGCAAGCGCCGGAGCTTGGAATGCTTCGCGAGTCAGAAGGCAGAAAAAGTTATTGAACGTGCGCCCTGCCAAAACAATTGCAAAGCAGGAAGCGCGTAAGGCACAAAGCAGTGCTAAGCATTACTATGACAGGACAGTTCGCACGCGAAGCTTTGAAGTCGGGGAAAAGGTAATGATCCTGAAACCCTCATTGAAAAACAAGCTAGAGCTTCAATGGGAAGGACCGGTTGACATAATTCAGAAATTATGTGAAACAAACTACGTAATCACGGTACCGGGAAAACGGAGGACACCACAAATGGACCATAGCTATCTACTTAAACCCTACCGCTAGAGTGAGGCCATTGTGAGCACGTCCCTTAACCAACCTGAGGAGATGCCTGTCGCCTTTCCGGAGTTAACAGCAGTGACGGAGGCAAAAGACATTCACGAGACCATTGACAAGTGTGGAGAACAGGCGGAGTTGAACCCCAATCAAAGGGCCGAACTGAGGGAACTCGTGTTTGAATTTAAAGACGTATTTTCAGACACACCGGGCAGGACCACTGCGATCGTTCGCGACATCGAGTTAACCTCATCGGACCCAGTTCGTTCGAAAGCTTATCGCGTTTCACCACGTCAGCGTGAAGTCATGACCACTAAAATAACAAGATGTTAGAGCTAGGTGTAATCGAGCCAGGAGAGAGTGATTATATCTTGCCTTTTATCTTAGCTGAGGTCCCAGGAAAGGAGCCGCAACCATTTATCGACTACCGCAGGCTCAATTTAATCACGAAGGACCAGACTTATCCAATACCGCATATCGAGGAAATGCTTGAGAACGTCAGCAGTACTAATTTCATCTCTACGCTCGATTTAGTCAGAGGGTACTGGCAAGTTCCGTTGACTGCGAGGGCAAGCAGGCTTGCGGCGTTTATTTCCCCGATGGGAACCTTTCGTCCGAAAATATTGAGCTTTGGATTGAAGAATGCGCCATATTGCTTCTCTAGCCTTACGGAGCAGGTGCTACGAGGAATGGAGCACTTCCGTATCTCGATGACATAACAATCTTTCAACATGGGCCGACCATACGCAACAGCTGCGAACCGTGCTGTGCCGAATACGAGAGGC